>NC_137902.1:46901555-47105282 GCF_963455335.1 Martes martes | reverse complement strand
AGAATTTACCCAGCCCCAGAGGCCCACTTCACGTCCCCCTTTGTTGCCGCTCTCAGGCCTGCCCTGACTTCTCTAGGTCGCATTAATCTCCTCCTTCTCTGTCTTTCACAGCAGCTCTTACTGTCCTGTGATGAGATAACATGCTGTAGAGCAAAGAGCCCCGGACTTGGAGTCCGAGGACCTGAGTTCAAATTCTGGCTCTACCACTTACTAGCTCTGGGACCTGGGGTAAGTCACTTTTCTCGCTGACCCTCGGTGTCCTCAGTTATGAACTCACGGTGATTGGGATGTTAGGAGGACTGAGGGGGATGAGTCCCCGGATGGTGCCCAGGATTGGCCGTGATAGGAGGCTTCTTATGTAACCCCTGATGTGTCCTTTTGCCCCCCTGCCTCAGTCTAGAAGCCATCTCTGTCAGACTCACAGTCCGGGAGCTGGAGTCCAGTCCTATGACAGTGGAACTGTGGCTGTGAAGCCATCCCTGCATGAAGGGACTGAGGTCCCTGGCTTGTGTGCCTCCAGTTCACACCCCCAGGGGCCATCTTTCCATCCTTGAACACACTCACATTCTCTGTTTAGGAATCATTAGTCATTTCGCATTGCCTTTGAAATTAAGTCCAGAATCCTCCTAACGGTATGGAGAGCTCTTGGGGGCTTGGCCCCTGCCAACCTCTACGTATCTCACCATTGGTGCCATGCGGCTCCTACTTTGGCCCTCTCTTTAGCCACAGGGAACCAGTCGCTAATCCCCTCTGCCAATGAATCCTTGACTTGAACCTCTGTTTTCACCTTTCTGGTCTCAGTATAGCTGTCCCTCCCACCCTTGGCACCAGAGCTGTGTGGGGTGCCTCTTCCAGGCACTCCCACAGCTCCTGGGGCCTTGAGCACTACTGGTTACAGTGAGCCTTTTCTTTAAAAAAAAATCGGTTGATCTTTATTTCTGTCCAGAGTCAAAGCTTCTGGAAGGCAGGGACTGTTTTTCATGCAGTGCTGATTCCCAGGTGCCCAGCATGGGGCCTGGCTCCTACATAGCTGTTGAAGGGAGGAAGTAGAGAAATTATAGGAAAAACTACATTTCCCATTGTTGGTATGAACTGGCTCAGAAGGGACCTACAGTTGCATTCTCCAGTCATCATTCCAGAACAGCTACCATGGAACGTTGTGTACGAAGGCTGCCAGGCCTGGTCATTGGCAGAGGCAGAAAGTTTTCATGATCTCTGGGGAGCAGTGTGTTTGCTCCCCAGTCAGGAGGGGTAGGGGGAAGCCCTTCCTCCTTTCCTTAGCCAGGAGGTCATAGACTGTTTAGAAGGGACTGAGGTGGGATGGGATGGGGTGTGATTAATGCTTAGTTCCCAGTGCACTTGGCTTAGAGGCTATCTAGGCAGAGAGAGAGATGAGGAGGGCAGAGCATGGATGGGCAGGAAAGTGTAACAGCTTCTCCTTGTAAGTGACCTACAGGCCTCCCAGCCATTGACTGATTCTCCTGGGGCTCAGGTTTTCTGTGGAAGGGTCTATGCCATCCTGAACTATGAGGCTTCATTACTTTTGGTCTTGGGCCAAATTATAATTTTGATTTCTAGGTAAGTATCAAAGTGTGGGGGACAGAGTTCACAGATTTTTATTATCCCAGACACCTGGAGAGTCTGCTAGGGATGGCGCAGCTGGGGCCAAGGGACTCAAGCAGTCCCCATCAGAAGTCACCCTCTGCAGCCTCTGGAGGGACTGGGTGCATGGGTGTGAGCAGCACAGACTGGCAGTGCCCTGAACATGGCTGCTCCCAGGACGAAGTGACATCCCATTGTGGCACAGGAGTGGTACCCTTGGGGTAGCCGAGGCAAACTAGTTATGCATCTTAGAGTGGTGTGGTGCTCTCTGGCACCGTGGCGAGCATGCTCATACGTTAATTTAATATAGGCTCAAAAAACCTTACACTGTAGGAAGGATTAGTGGTACCAGTTAGCAGATGAGGACACTGCCCTGGGTTTCAGAGAGGCTTGAATAACCTGCCCAAGGCCACCTGTTGAACAGGTCCTTGAGCGGTGATTTTATTTTTAAAAAGATTTTGTTTATTACAGAGAGAGTATGCGAGAGAGAGTATGAACAGGGGGGAGCTGCAGAGGCAGAGGGAGAAGCAGGCTCCCCACTGAGCAGGAAGCTCGAGGCAGGACTTGATCCTAGGACCCTGGGATCATGACCTGAGCTGAAGGCCGGCACTTAATCAACTGAGCCACCCAGGCACCCTGAGTAAGCTGTGATTTTAGTCCATGCTCTTGATTACTGCTCCAAACAAGCCTCTCCTCCCACACATTCCAGGTGCTTGGGGCACAAGGGTCAGCATTCAGTGTCAGTCTGGGTCTTCTAGGAAGCAGAAGTGCAAGCGATTTCCTGGAAAAAGCACCATGAAGGATACAAAGGAGTGCTCTGAGTCAAGGGCACTGGGTCCTGGACCCCCTCGTGCCCCCCGGGGCAGAGCAGGCTTCCGAGGTGGATCCTGAGCAGCAGCTGGGGGCTGTCGGCTCCGGACACTTCCTGGCAGCAGAGTCTCTCTTGAGGGAAGACTGAGCAGTGGCTCCCATGGTTGCCACAGGCTCTATCCTCGAGCCCTTCACAGCCTGTTCACTAATACACTGGAGCCTCTGGGCAGGTGTGATGAAAGCTCAAAGGTGGCTATCCCCTCGGGGGATACGGATGGTTTCACGACAGGGTGGGGCAGGTTGCACACTGAATAAAGGGTCCCTGCCAAGGGGGTTGGTTGCGGGGAGGAGGGGTCAAAATGCGGAAATGTGAACTTGGCCATTTTGGCCCAGAGAGACATTCTTTTCAAATTCTACCACTCAGAGGGACCTCTGTTTCTCACTTGCACAAAGGTAGAGTATAGGTGACCGGCAGCCTGGGCTTCCCAGGAGAGAAGAGGAGGAGTCAGGGTCCGCTGGGACAAAGGGGGCTGGGGATGGGAAGCTTCTGCACTTGGGGCTCTTGTGGTAAGCAGCGAGCAATGGTGCATGAGGTGAGTGAGGGAATGAGCCTGGAGAGGTGGGTGGATGGTTGTGGGGTGCGGGTGTCCCAGAGCCCAGTGTGTCTCATTCCCAAGCCTGGACTCTGCAAGATACCAGGGAGGCCATTCACAGGTTTTAGATCACAGACATGTGATATCGTCCTTTTGGTGTTACTGTTCGCTTTCAGATATTAAAATGTCAGGTACTATTCAGGTGTGACTGTTCAGTCTCCTGCCCAGTGCAACAATTCTCTCCTCCCCAGTTTTCAGTCTGGTCTGGGCTTCAGCTTGAGGTAGGCGGAGTGGAGATGGAGGTGACGTTTTCTGGTACTTCTTCCTCCCGGCTCTTGGCTCTATTCTGTCTCCTCTTACATTTCTCCCCACCGCAGTCACCTTTAAGGTCTAGGTTTTCTGGCATTGGACCAGGGAGGTGGGTGAGGGATGGTACTGAGTCTTCCGACAGATTCCAGGTGACCATCTTGGTCCTCTTTTGGCTGTCACTGCTTCCCTGGCAGAAGGCACGGACATCCTCCCCAGAGCAGCCCCAGCGTGCATCCTCCTGCCTATGGGGAAATTGCACGTGATTCTTCAGGTGTCCTGTGGTAGAAGGGCTCCCCACTTCCTTCTCCCTCCCTTCTCCCTAGTTTCCTACTAATAGCGCCTGGCTGGGGAAAGGGTGGCTTGCTGGATTACCTCTTGATAAGTTCTAGGCAAGGAGGATGGAGGTAAGCCCCAATTGTGTTGGTTGTCTTTAAAAGGGGGATATGTGACAACGTGGTGGCCTCTATGTCCTCTGCTTTGGGCACAGGGAAAGTTCCGCCACACCTCCCATAAATAGGAGAGCAATGGAAGGGGTGTGGGGGGAGCAGGGAGTACCCACAGGAAAGCTTGAGAGTGGCACGAGGGTGTGGGGTGGGGAGAAGTCACAAGTGTGCAGTCCCTCTCATGGTCACAGGGACCAACAACCCAGCTACCTTCTACCCCTTTGCTACGTGACCATCAGTAAATGATCCCACTGAGTGTATGCGGAGGGTAACCAAGTGGGTGTATGAAAAGGACCGTGCGTTTCTCCTCTCCCTCAAATATGATTAACAGTAGCCAACACTTCCAGTGTTTCTCAGTTAACGAAATGTTTTCAAATTCTTTATCTGACTTGAAAATCATAATGTGTCCTTGACGTAGATGGAGTAAGATGACGAATCACTTAAATGTCAGAGGGCATTGGAGAAGTCAAGGTGTTGGCTGAGCCTCACGCCGCCCAGATGAAGGCAGGTTGAGCAGGTCACCTAGGCTTTCTGGCTTCTGTCCTCTTCCTGCTGCCCTGCCCTGCGAGGCTCATCCCCCCACACATGGCTTCCTGTGCTCTACCCAGATAACAGCATCTCCCTAAAATCCTTTCTGGGGATTGCCACTGACAAATAGTCAACTCCAGGGCTGGACCCACATCATCATCATGAAAGACTGCAGAACCTGAGAACATTTTGAGCTGTTTTCCTAATGCCCACAGGTGGGTGGAGGAAGTCTTTTTACTTCTTAAGAGGACCTACTGTTTCCAGGTGCTCACTTATGGGTCCTGGCAAGATAACCGGGGTCATAACCGTAAGTCACTCTGCTGTTGTCATTAAAGCAGGGCTCAATGCTCTCCACAAGGCAGTGCTTGCTGACTTGTATTTGTAATCGATAGATGCCCTAATTCCTGCTCATTACTAATTCTTTGCTTACCCAATTAATCCAAATCAGTGAGGCTTAATTTGGAGGAAAGCGTGCTAAACTCAGGTCCTAATAGAAACTCTGCCCACAGGCTCACAGCTGGTTGCTCTGGGCCAAGATGAGTCCTGGGTGGAATGAGGCGAGTGCTGGACAGCTCCCGAAGACCTCTCTTTCCTGACTTCATGGAAACAAGATGAGGGGCAGGGATGAGTCCGGGAGAGTGGGAGGGGAAAAGTTTGCTGAACCTACTGACTTTTTCTTTTTTCTTTTTTCAATCAGGAATTATTAGCCGAGAAGATGCAGAAGATCTCCTCGAGAACATGACGGAGGGAGCATTTTTGGTCCGGGTCAGTGAGAAAATCTGGGGTTACACCCTCTCCTATCGCCTGCAGAAAGGGTTCAAACACTTTCTGGTGGATGCCTCTGCGGACTTTTACAGCTTCCTGGGAGTGGACCCCAATCGCCATGCAACGCTCACCGATCTCATTGATTTCCACAAGGTACCCTCCAGAGGGGTGCTGGTCAGGAGCTAGAACTGGTAGAAACGTGAGGTGAAGGAGCGCCAGGCTGCAGGTGTTCCAAGAGATGGGGTGGAGAGGGAGCAGGCAGCCCAGCAGGTCCATAGGATCACAGGGATGTGTGGAAGGGTGGAAGAGAGCAGAGATTGTCTAGATAGGCTCTGGAGCCTGCTGTTCTTCTCTCTGGCTTCCCCTCTGACTAAGGCAAGCACCTCCAGCCCTGGTCCCTAAGCTTCTCCTCACCTCAAGTCTCTGAGTGCTCCCTACTGCCAGCACTTAGGGACTAGCTGACCCATCTTCTGCCCAAGCCCACAGCCCACCTGCAACTCATCCCCAGGATGTCCTGCTTGAGGACATTATAGCCAGGCCTCTGGCAGCTTTGTAGAATTAGCTGAAACTTAGCCGTCAACCCTGTGGCTCGAGAAGCTTTTCTAGTAGAGTTGCCACATCTCTTGTTCCAGCTACAGGGATATGTACATGTGGGGTACGTGTGTGACTTTGGGCAGGTTCCTTAGTCTCACTGAACTTTACCATCCTAACCAGGCAAATGGATGTAAATAATAGTTCAGATCCCATGACCATGAAATGAGGCAGTGTCCGTAACAGCACTCTGTAACTGTGAAGTGGTGTGGACCTTCTTGTTTTCCAGAACTCCCTTTGTCATTTGTCCCCCTACTGTAGACATCTCATGAGGAAAGATGGTGCCTCCCAAACTATGTACGTAGACAGAAGCAACTTGTGTTGCTGTTCTGTGTTTCTTTTGTTTTGTTGCTTCTTTTGTGACTGTCAGCACAGGAGTCACTGGGAGAAAGCCAAAGGTGGAACTCAGTGAGCCACAAGGGGGAGAGAGAGACGCCCAGAAACAGTCCTGGTCGCTCTCCATCTTCCTGAGCTTTGCAGCTGTAGCAAGGGCCACAGGATTCCTGGACCATCTCACTGGGTTTTTGCTGTGATAGGGACTCTTGGATTGGTTTCGCTTTTTCTTCATGGATGTCCCCAGGGCTCTACGGTCAGCTCTTGACTTGACCTTCTAAGTAAAGCACATAGAAAATGACCCATTTACAAATGTCTAGATGTTGGGTGGACAGGACTCCTGGAAAACTGGACTAACCAGGTTTAGGGCAGATTTCTACCCGTGTTGGGAAGAGCTTTCTCACAACTCTAGGGAAGAGACAGGGAGGGTGTGTGTGGATATTGACACCTTCTCTGTGTCAGGCATCATGCCCCGTGCTGTCCATCCATGCTCTTGCTTCCTCTTCATGACAGCCCTATGAGGGAGGCAGACTAGTCCCATTTCACAGATCAGGAAACCAAAGCCGGGGAGCTTGAGGAGCTTCCCGAAGTGTTCATGGCTGACACCACGTGGCCCAAGAGTTAATCCTCAGGCCGTCTGCCCCTAAAGATTGTGCCTTTTCCTCTGTACCATGATGTTTGGTTTCCCTGCCCACTATGAGCTGCTGCGAGTAGTGATGAGCTTCTTGTCTCTGGAAGTATTCAGGCACAGGGAATAGTCCATCTTTCAGAGATGCTGTGCTATGGTTCCTGCATTGGAAGGTTAGAACAGAAGACTTTAAGGTCTTTATCCTCTTCCAAATCTAGGGTTGGAGACTCCCGATGTAGTTTCTTACACTATAGAGGGGGTTCATCTATGCCCATGTGGAGATCTGGTGGTCAGTGTGTATAAAGATTTAATTACACAGTTGATTTATGATTACATTCTAAGAATAATCAAGGACAATACAAGGTGAATGCCTTGTCCATTTCAAATCTCCATTTCCATTCTCCGCCTTGAAGTATTAGTTTGCCATGTAACTATCCAAGTATTTCTTGGGCAGTAACACAGAAATTTACGTAAGGAAAATAGTTTTGTTATTTTCTACATAAACTGGACAATTCTTTTTTTTCTAATTAAACTATAAATTTAATGCATTTCTCCACCCAAAAAATATACCAAACAGGATGGAGATTTTAAAAAAAAAGACAGGATTTTCCAGGAAAAACTGAAATGTACTCGTTTAGACAGGGGAATTCTAAAAATTAAGGATAGTGGGCGAGATTAAACTGGATAATTCTTTACCAATTGCTCAGCAATTTGATTTTTTAGCAGGATCAATATATCCTATGTGTGTTTTTTCAAAGCATGGTCGCTGGAAGTAGGCTGCTAAATTTTACATCCCAGCTTCATCGCTGTGTGTGACTTTGGGCAACTACTAAAATTTTTGTGCTTTAGTTTTCTCCCCAGTAAGATGGGTTTCCAAACAGCATGCACCTCCTTAGGGTCCCTGGGAGGTTTCATTGAGATATCACTGTGTAAAGTGCTACGGCACTACAGCTGACATTTGTAAGTCATCAGGACATTGGCTGTTATGGAAATGTGTGTGCTGAGTACACGTACCAACCACATCCACACATGTGCCCTGTGGTTTTCCATGATGGCCACTTACATAGCTTCCAGGTTTCCGTCATCACAAATGGGGCTGCAGAGCTTTGCTTGTCCCTGTCCCTTTGGGCACAGGCGCAAGTATTTCTCTAGGTTGGATCTGTTGTATTGGAATTGCTGGATAGAGGATGATGCACGTTTTCATTTGAAAAGATCTGCCAGATTGCCCTCCAAAAATGGAGTGCCAACTCATGCTTCTGCCAAAACTAGATGAGGCTGTTTCCCCACATGGCTGCCAGCCCTGGGGATTATCAGTCATTTTAATTTTTTCCCATAGGATCGGCAGATGCTCTATCTCACCGTTGTTTAGCTTGCATTTTTCCAATTACTCCTGACACAGAGGATCTTTTCATATGTTTAATGGTCCCTTGAATTTCTTCTGTGGATTGTCCGTTCCCGTCCATTGTCCATTTTCTGCTTAGATGTCTCCTTTCTTACTGACGTGTCAATTCTTCCGGCAACTAAATTGAGCTTCAGTTATATCTTTTCTGCTTCTCAGGTTTTCTACTGAGATTTTTATTTTTATTTAAGTGGGCACTCTTTCCATTTATAGGTTCTTTAAAAAAATAGCCTATTCCTTTTTTTTAAAAGATTTATTCATTTATTTTGAGGGACACAGAGAGAGAGAGAGTGAGCACATGTAGGGGGGAGAGGGGAAGGGGGCACAGAGTGTGGAGTCTGACACGGGGCTCGATCTCATGACCCTGAGATCATGACCTGAGCTGAAACCAAGAGTCCGACGCTTAATGGGCTGTCCCGCCCAGGTGCCCTATAAATAATAGCCCGTTGTTATTTCACAGATGATTTATCTTCTTATTCCACTGAGGAGATGAATACCCATCCCTCAAAGACTCTTTCCATTTGTTTTATAAACTTGATGTTTTCTTGGGGGGTCGGTTTTGTTGTTGAGTTTGGCATCTTTCTTGTATGGGTATGATTTTCCATAAGTATGTACACTTTCCATAAGTATGTACATTTTGAGTTATGAGGTGGTGCCTGAACTTTGAATTTCCTGCTTATCCATCAATGGATATAGTCCCTGTTTCTCAAATCCATTCTCTCCATGCTGTAAGGGCTGCCGCTGACAGTGAGTAACTCGTCTTTCCGACATGGAAAGTCTGAGCTTTTGTGGACTCTTTAGCCTCCCAATGGAGGGCGGTGCCTCTCCTCACTTCCGGTCTGCAGAGGCAAAGACATCTGCAGCCTGGGGCTCCCCAGCCTGTCCCTCTGATACTTGTTCCAACCCCTGCCTCACCTTCCCTCCTCTGACAATCTCATCCTGTAGGTCTTTTGGGTTTCAAGTCCTCTTTAACACCTATCTTTGTTGATGGCCTTCCTTCTTATTTTCCCATATTGGATTTTTTTCCATTTTCCCAATATGGCTCTATTTCTTTTTTAAAAGCAGATTTTTTTTTCTGTCATTTCTATAAATTTGAGTGAGGAGGAGGCAGATACATATTCATAGACTTTCTATCTTGAACTGGCCTCTCTCTGGTGGATGTTTATTTCCCTTGCTTGATTATAAGTAATTCTTCCCTTTTGTTTTCCTTTTAGGAGGAAATTATCACTGTTTCAGGGGGAGAGCTGCTGCAGGAACCCTGTGGACAGAGGGACAGCCCACCAGACTACCATCTGTTGTTTGAATGATTTTTCCCCCCTCTTATCAATTGGATTTCTTTGGGTATCCATTTTTTGAACTCAACTTAAGAACTTCCTGGCTCAAATCCTTATGGCCTTCCGGAAGATCCACCACCACCAGCCAGAGGATTAAGTAGATTAGTATATCTCAAGGGACATGAAATATACTTGCTATTGGTCCCCATCCCAGTGCCCAGGACAGAAATTGCTATTAGCTGGTGCAGCTCTTTCAAGAAGAGTTTAGTTATAACTTCAGAGAATGAAGCCTATTTGCCATGGCCACCCTAAGCTGAGCCCCCAGAGCACATGGGTCATGTTTTAATAATCCAAAATAATTCCAGTGCCGAACTCTGAATGTAACCTATGGTAGACATTCAATAAATGTTTGTGGAATGAATGCAGCTCTTCTGAAAGTCTTCCAACACTAATCAGTTTTTTCTAGTAAGTTATTGCCTACCTGTTCTGTCTATAAAGTCATGGAGAGTATAGACGAAATATTGCAAAGGATTTATATGGAAAATATAGATGCTGCGTCTTTTATGATGTACATTATTACCCTCATTGATTTTTATCATTGGAATAATTACCTAAGGCTTCTGAGACGTAGCTTCCGGAGTAGGCAGCTGATATTGCCCTGCCTTTTTTATTTGCCTCTTCTTTGGCCACTCGTCCTTGGTCTTGGAAGCATACCTTGACCCTGGTTTTGCAATACTGAGGCAGTGGTTTTGTGTATTCCCATAGATGTGCCCCAAACCTGGAATGAATTATAAATCCAAGAAAGCCTTGGCTCTCTAGGATTTGGCCCTCTTCATGCAGGTTTCCCGTATGATATAATTCGTCGTCCTTTTGAGTCTGATCCTGCGTTCACTTAATCTGAGTATGGTTTTCATATCCATGAGATTCTCCCAGTGACTCTTCTGTAACTTTCAGGGAAGTGTCTTCATGCATATTCAGGTTCTCATGTTTATAGACAGAGAGATAGCATGTTATGGGGGGAATATTATAGTGGAATCAAGCAGACTTGTGTTCAACTCCCCACCCCAGACTTATTAGTATTTTAATGTTGGCAGCACCATATTCGGTGGGAGTGAAATGATGGATGGGCTCTGTGCTTTGTCAGCAGACAGGTGTACCTTACTTATAGTCATGTCCCACATCTCTTATGCTCTCTTTCACCTGCTGCCTCCCCTACTCTTCATATCCTTGGCCACTTGCTTCACCCTGGTCACTACCACTGCAAGTCATTCTGCATGGATGCTGCTCTCCCTTATGGGGTACATCAGTTTCATGTGAGCTGAGCCAAAGCCACCTTGCCCATGGGGTGCTTTGGGCCCCTCATCTCCTATTGCTGCAGATGCCGAAGACATCGTGCCACCTTCAAGAGCAGGGCCATGAACTCTGCATGTGGTGTACCTTGGATCAATGGGGAACAGCAGATGGTAGGTTTCTTCTTTCCGTTTCCTCCTGCTGTGGGGCTGTTTAGACAGGCAGTTCTTCTGACGACCTCTGGGAAGATCGACCTGCAAGACAGAGCAACTCATGATGATGAAACCAAAGAGTGACCAGATGAGGTCCACCCTCTCCTGTCTGCCCCTCCCCCTCCTCTGCTCCCCTCTCCTGCTCTCCTGGGCTGGCCACCCCTGAATTAAGTGGCTGCATATAGGTGTTTGCTGTAGGCTCTGCCTTTGAGGGAAGGCAGAGGTAAGGACCCATCATCCAAATGTGTCCGATAATGTCAGTCTCCCAGCCTGACTTCTCTCTTGCTCTCTCCCAGGGCCCCCGAATGAATAAAACAAAGAGAAGGGGGGAGCCTGCTTCTTGAATGCCAAAGTACTTTAAAACCATAACCGATTATGGTTAGATCTTCTTCTAATAGACTTCTATTCTAGTAGCCCCCAAGGAACTGAGTTTTAGTTTTAACCTTGCTACTTACAAACTATGTGACTCTGTTCAAGACGTTCGACCTCATGAAGGCTCAGTCTCCCCGAGAAGAGGATTTTCTGTGTGGCTGCCACTAGTTTTTTTTTTTTTTTTTTTTTGTGGGTCAGTGAAATGAACAGTAATGAAAGCTCCGTCTAAATGGGAGGGATGGCTGATAACAACCACAGAAACAGCAACAATTATTTCGGGCTTAGCAATGACGTGGCAGGGGAATATGGTGTGATGCTTTTCAAGGTGTTGGAAGAAACTTCTTATTCTAAGCACTAGCAGCCGCTCACAGAGCCGAGCAAGCCGGGCTGAGAACTTGAACCCCTGAGCTGTTGTTTCTGTCACCCCTAATTAATATGTGAGAGACAACAGCTGAGTTTTCTATGCCTAACACATTTATTTCATTTTATTTGGGGCCTGCACTTTTCTGCATGTCTCATATATTTTAGGTTTTACCTGGTCTTAAAATAAATTCCTTGTAAGTTGTCCTGCAAATGAAATTACTGTCTAGAAAACTGCAATTTCATCTTGAGAGTTTTATTATGCTAATAAATGTCAGGATTCTCAAATAAAGGGATTGCCTTTTTTTTTTTTCCCTGAGCCCTACAAATATAATGAAAAATAGTCAGTCAGCTACAAGACTCAGCAGAGAGAAAATTTACAGTCTAGAACTAGAAAGAGAAGTTGTAAAAAGTACTATGCAAGTTAATGGAAGATAAATGTCACTGAATGGAAGGGTAACTTGGGGTCCGGGGCAGGGAGAGCCCTGAGTGGCGGAGCTGGAGAGCTGGACACGTGGGGTGCCAGGGTCTAAGGGGCACGTGCTGCAAAGCGGCTCCTCGGGGTTAGAATGGAGCCGTGGACAGGAAGACCCCGGTTCCTGGGGAGTGCAGGCCCCTTCTGTACCCTTGAACCCTTCATTAACCTCAGGACTCAATTTGGAGCCAGAAGGACCTTTGTTTTGTGACCGTCGGCAAGTGTTTTCAGTTCTCTGGGCCACACTTTCTTCTATGCAATGGGGTTAACCATGCCTGTCTCAGACGGTGGCTGAGAAATGGAACCATGTGGGGGTGCACTAGAAAATCCACATATAACTTTTGACTCCCCCCAAAACTTAACTACTGATAGCCTACTGTTGACAGAAGCCTTACTGATAACATGAACGGTCAATTAATATCTACTCCGTATGTCATATATACTACACACTGTATTCTTACAATCAGGTAAGTTAGAGAAGAGAAAATGTTATTAAGAAAATCATACTGAAGAGAAAATACATCTACAGTACTGTACCGTATTTATTGGAAAAAAGTCCACATCTAAGTGGACCTGCACAGTTCAAACCCACGTTTTTCAAGGGTCAACTGTCACATAATCTGAGATTTTGTAGTAGTAGTGACGAATACTGTTTAAGCTGTGTGTATGTGGGTGTGTATGTGGGTGTGGATAGTCATTCTTACAGTCATGTCAAGGGAGACAGACTATCCTCTCCATCTTGTGCATGGGGAAACTGAGGCATAGGGAAGTTTAGAACTTAAAATGCAGATTCTCCTTTAGTGGCTCTGGGGTGGGGCTGAAGGTTCTGTATTTCTTTTCTTTTCTTTCTTTTTTATTTTAGATTTTGTTTTTTATTTGACAGAGAAAGAGAGCACAAACAGGGGAGCATCAGAGGAAGAGGGAAAAGCAGGCTTCCCGCTGAGGAGGGAGCCCAAGGTGGGGCTCAATCTCAGGACCCTGGGATCATGACCTGAACCCAAGGCAGATGCTTAACTATCTGAGCCACCCAGGCGCCCCAGAGGTTCTGGATTTCTAACAAGCTCCCAGGTGCTGCTGATGCTGCTGGCCTGTCTGCCACACTTTGAAAAGCAAGCTTCGAAAGCTGGGTGAGGCAAACTCTAGCCACCGGCCAAATTCGGCCGGCTGCCCTGTCTTCTTCAGCCTGAAGGCCAAGAGTGGTTTTTCCATTTTCAGCTGGCTGGAAAAAATTAAAAAGAATAATATTTTATGACCTGTGAAAATTATATTACATTCAAATTTCAGCACTCATAAAGCAAGTTTTATTGGAATATAGCCATGCTCATTTGTTGACACCAAGTTGTTGGCTGTGTAGGGCCTGCAAAAGCCTAAAATATTTACTATCTGGCCCTTTACAGAAAAAGCTTGCTGACCTTGGTTTTAAATTATGTGCATATGTTAGGAATTATTTTGCCGTCTTGCTCTGCTTGATCTAAATCTACTCTTAGGAGAGATTCTAACACCATATTTATACTTCAGAGACGCCGAAGTGAATGTGTTACAGTTCTGGTAGTGTTCCCATTTTAAATACGATACATCTCATCCCCTCTCAAGTAACCAAATAGGAGGCTCTTTTTTTTTTTTTTTTTTTTTGGTCAGAGGATTTTAACCCAATGCAAGCTGGTCCTATCACAGTTATACAGATACTTTATATGGGCATAGAGTTATTTGATTTCTAGAATTTACCATGCATCCTGCACTTAACTGTGTGTGTATCTGTTTTGCCATTTCAATCTACGAGGTCCCGGAGGTCCGACGATGCCATATTTACTGGTGTGTTTTATCATGCGTGGAGCAGTGGATGTTGTTGAGTTGTGTTTGTTAGAGATTAGGGACAAATGGACTTTGCAGGTTTCGAAGATGTGCTTTACCCTTTACAGGAGCCCTGTAGCTGAAAAGCCCAGGCTGAGCATTATGGCTGCTTTGGGTTGAAATCTCGAATCTACCCCTTTCAGTCCTCAAGCATAACAGAAAAACAAACAAGCCAAGGAGACTGAAGACGCCCGAGGTAACTCAGCTACCAGCAAGCGTGAGATGGGCGCGCTGAAAATTGAAACAGAAATCACGTCTTGGCAAGGCTCTTCTATGACTCGCAAAACAGACAGCGAAGCCATAGCAGGCAACAGACACTAAGCTCGAACTCTCCTGGCCAGTTTGCACAGACCCATGGGTTCTCGGAGGACATCGGATGAGCTAGTCTGGCAGTAACTCTGCAGGACTGGTTTTTATTGTGGGAAAATCTGTGTAATATAAAATGGACCGTTTTAATGCAATTATCTCCACCATTCGTCCACGGAACACTTGCAGAACCGACCCTCCGTACCCGTTAAACAATAGCTCCCCATTCTCCCATCCCTCTGGCTCCCAGAAATCAGCATTCAGCTTTCTGTCTGTATTAACTTGATAACTCCACGTTGTTTATTTCAGTGGAATCATTTCCCTATTCGGCTTTTTGTCACTTAGCATGTTTCTTCAAGGTTCACCCAAGTTGCAGCATGTGTAAGAATTATCTTTCTTCTTAAGGCTGAATAATAGCCCCTTGTGTGTGTACACCACATTTTCTTTATCCATGGGTCCATCAGTGGGCACTGGCGTTGCTTCTGCCTTTTGGCTCTTGGGTATAACCCCGCTATGAACATGAGTCTGTATCTGTAGGGTACATGTGCTCTACAAATCCCAAGTTTACAGATTCGGACCAGTGCCTGCCAAAGCCATTCCCGATCTCAATAAGTAACCTTGCTTAACTCCCACCTTAGGAGATGTTCCATGATTCCTCTGGTACGGGCTCTCCTTCTGCAACAAGCTAATAAACCTAACTTTGGTTACGGGTGTGTTCGGGTGGCCTTTAGCGGGTGGGCTTTAAAAGAATGATCTCTGGAAAGCATGGGATCTGTGATAAGCACTTGATAAACGCTGAATGTCTTCTCCCCCTTGACCGCACTGAGAGCCGCTGTGTAAGGCCCTCCCGTGAATAATAGTATGTCTCAGAGAATGAGCTCACGCCTGGCCGAGCTCTGAGCTCGCCTCCTTGGAGGCTGTGTAAAGCGGGACATGGTGAGCTTGCAGGGTCACAGGCCGACTCAGAAATGGTGTGCCAGGTGCTCTTCTGAAGGGAAATTTCTTGCCCCAGGGGCACCCCATACCAGAGGCCCAGCAATGAAAGGGATCCCCTCCAGGGAAGCTGGAGGAGAGGAGCCCTGAGGAGCCCCCATGCCCTAGGGAACAGGGACACCAGCAGAGCTCATCTCTGGTGGACCCTTAACCCATTTGCTAAGGGTCTTCTTTCCTCCCTGGACACCTCTCCCACCCGCCCCCCTCCCCTGCCCTGCTGGCAGGAGGAGACAGCAGCAGACTGGGAAGAGTAATTCTTTGGGGTTACCAGTGGCAGAAGAAGGACAGAAGAGGCTGACACAAACAGGAAACAAGGGGCATCAGCAAAGGAAGAGAGGCGTGAAGGTGTGTAAGTGTCTGTGCATGTGCGTGTGAGGCTAAAAGCCTTAAATATGATCCACAGGGGTCGTTCACACCCAAACATGGGCTGGGTGTGTGTGTGTGTGTGAGTGTGTGTGTGAATGATGGCCTGATAGGTGCCCTTCAGCATACTATCCGCACCCCACCTTTATCATACAAACTAAACATTTGCACAACCAAATTCATCATAAGAGACACATTCTGCCCAGATTCTCAGCCACTAGCCAAGCGCCTTGGACACTTCTGCAAGCCTATGGGGCAACAGCAGTTCGTGCCTATAATTTGGGTGTTGACCAAAAATTCATTCAGCATAGACCTTCCTTATATCTGTCTTCCTGAATCTTTTCATCAAAATTTATATTGTTGACTACCTTTCATGTCCTCTGCACATGCCTCTGGGTAATTTCTCATTTATTCTTACATCTTCATGGAGTTTCGGAGGGTTTTTCCATTGGGCTTCTTCTTATTGGCTGAGACGACTGTCCTTCGTGATGGTTCTTTTTCTCCCAGGGCAGCTGCTGGTCAATTTGATGAGAGGAGGGACCCACCCCCTTATATGTGGTGTGGGTATTCATCGCAGCCTCATATTTCTACTGGTTGTGGGTTGTTGAACACAACTACAGAAAGTTCTCTGGGGTAATCAAGCGTCTCCCCTCATTTTCAGTTTCTAAGGATTTATGAAAATTAAGACATACTGCTAAGCCAACAAAACAAACAGAATGGCCAAAATATTACAAGGAAATACAAAAATTAGTATTCTAATAAATAAGTGAAAAAAAAAAAAAACAACCCCAAAACCCATCTGTGAGCTAGTCGCCCAGAGTCTGACTCTAGCATCCTGTTTTAGGAACAAATCCAACACCTCCCCAAGTCTGCCTAACAAAATACCGTTTTCCATTAACAGCGTAGCAATTTGTTCAAGAGGCATGGAATCCCTGAACAAATGGGCCATCGGGAAACTAATTAATGACACTCTGCATTAGACACATTCTTAACCTTAAAAAGCAGACGCTAACTCATAGCTGAAACAGAAACGCAAAATCATTTTAGGAACAACTTAACTTTTATTACTTAGTGCATACCAGGGGAGGAATACTTTGCGTTAAAAGCACTTACCTGACATGTCTCTGAAGCAATGGAGTCCAGGCGGGAAGATGTAGCCCACAGAGCCCTTAAAGAGGAATGTCACGACTCACAATAGAGATTTATGTTCTCAATTAAGCAATTCAATTATTGGTTTGAGGAAGGGACCATTTGTCCCAGCAATTTAAAAAAACCCCGAACACTAATTTTTTAGCCAATTGTACTCAGAAGTATGGTGGGGGCTCAAGAAAGGAGAAAAAAGTTAGAGACACACATTTCATGGGCTTTTTCTCTTGTCTCTTGTTTTTTACTTCTTCGTGGAATCATTTTTCGATGCCATTGGGTAGATCATCTGTCTTTGTTCAGAGACCCTGAGAGTGGCCGGGAAAAGATCTAGGGGACGTTGGTGTCTCTGTTAGTCAGAGCCCTAATAGGGAGGAGGGGGGAGCCCTAACACAGGGTCATTTGATGAGGTTCATTTGCAAAGGTGAGGGTGCAGGGGAGCTGTACCGGAAACAGTGACCTGTGGCTTAGTAGCTGTTCACGCCCCCCCCACCCCTCGCCCCCAGGATAGGGGAGGAAGCAGTTGCACAGTGTATGAGGAGGGAGATACACACGCAGCTGGCCATTTTGAGAGTCAGGACTGTGTCCAGGGACAGAGCCAGCCTCGGTGACCTTGAGGATAGGCTGCCAGGGCCATAAATAAATACCCTGACTTCACCCTCCCTCCTCCCTCTAACTTCTGCAGCCTGACCAGTGACTGAACTGGCCTAATGCCAGAGGGTCTGAAGTTCTTGGTGAAGTCTACCCAGGCGGGCCTCCCAAGGTAGAGGGGACCAAAGGTCGACCTGGGCGGCAACGTTAGTCCAACATTGTCCCAGCTTTCCTTACCACGCTCGGTGCGCCCACGTACTCAGAGATCGTATCTCTGCCTGCTCTCCTGTTCCATCCGCCTCTCTCACCTTTGCAGCATCTCATACAGAGTCTGTTAATGGGCCTCTTCATCTTGCTTTGAAGGCTGACACCACTATCTCATTATTTAACTTCCGGCTTTTAAACTTGGCTGTAGTGTTTCCGCGCAGGTGACCCTCACCTTTCCCTCCATACCTGAGGAGACAGGCAGCGGAGCAGGGGTCACTGGGCTCCGGGAGGGCGGGCTGCTTCATCCTCTAGACTCTGACATGCCCATTTTGGTGGATTTTGCGGTGAATTTCGTGTTTAGTAATGAACCCGTTCTTAGTACGTATCTGTCCTGGCTGTGGTCATTTGATCCCTTTCGGGGTCTCCAAAGATAGAGTAGCAATGGGAGATTTGGGAGGCTCATCAGAAGTATACACCTGGAGAGTACACTCTGAGCATCTCTAGAGGCTCTTCAGCTGAGCCTGTGGCCAAAGGTTCCCACGCAGGTCCCTCCACACCCTGCTGCTGGAGGAACGTGAAGACTGGGGGCCCCCCGCTGGGCAGCTCTGCCCACCTTCTCCGTGCAGTTGCTTTCCAGTTTAGGCAAGACCAGGGGATGACCATGCAAAATGGCTGTTGTCATTTCTTCATTGGTTCGTCTGAGCATGGGATGAATCACTAGCGTGATTTCTGAAAAATTAGAAAGAAGTGAAATTTAACTATAGTTTGGACTTCTGGCTGAGCCTGATACAGCTGTATGTGACATTCAGACAGCATAGGAGGACAGAAAACATACAAGGAACGAGGGGAAAGAGCCTCAGTTGTCTGCTTATGTCTGTCCAGCCAGTGAATTGTCTACATGCAGGATTACATGCCAGGCATAAAGAGGAAGGTCTGAGATGGTCTCCAATGGTACTCACATGACAATATTCCAGGGATCTTAAAAGCAAACAAATAGCCAGACAGACAGACAGACAGATAAGCAGTGTTCCTGCTCTAGAGATGCTGGTACTGTTGGTCTGGGCTGGGGCCTCTATATCAGTGTATATTAAGGAAACGGGGACTCTATGGGTTAGAGGTTAAGTGTCCCCTCTATGGGGCACAGGATAGTGTGGACACACTGTCTTGTTGGGGATGATGCCATTTACAGTCTTCATGACTTCAGGTATCTGAGCAAGCAATGAAACCTTAATTTTCTGTATTTGAAACTAGTTTATGTCAAGTTCCCATTCCGCAGAATTAAACTTGGTTATTTCAGGTTAAAAATCAGTCAATTCACAATCCCGTCGTCTTCGTTGGATTTACAGCATCAGGGGATGGGTGACTCCTCCTGGTGTGGGCTGGGGCTGGCTGGAGATACTCTTTCCCAGTCAACATCCACCAGATATAACCCTATCTGATGGTGGGGTCTGTCCTGCTTTCCTGCCAGACCCCGGTGGATGTTCCCATCTTGTTCCCAGCCATGAAATTCACACTGCCTCTACTGATAGTCTTGTTCTGGCTTCAAAGCCCCAGCAGGTCCACCTTCTCTCAAAGTCACCCAAGAAAATATCTGTCTGCTTTCTGAGCTCTCTATATCCAGATGTATGGAGACTCTGTGCAACCTCCTGGGTCCATCCTTCTAGGTACATTCATGTGGCCTCTCTCTCTCTCTATAAATTTGCAGGGTTTGCCATTGGGCTGGAGGACCTGGAAGGAACCTAAAGTTGCAGTTCAGTTGAAAGACTGCCTGCTTGCAGAATTCCCTCTTGCTCAGGGGAGGTCAGTCTTTTGTGCTATCCAGGCCTTCAACTGATCGGATGAGGCCCACCCTCATTATGAAAAGGAATCTGCTTTATTCAATGTCCACCGATTTAAATGTTAATCTCATCAAAAACACCCTCACAGAAAGATCCAGAATAGTGTTTGACCATATATCTGGCACTGTGACACCATCAGTTGACATATAAAAATAACCATTGCTGTGGCCATGAACTCCAGAAACCAATGGCAGTGGTAAAAGCATTGACTTGCTGATGACACGACTTGGGCCACAGTGACCCTACAGAGGACCTTACTTGGTTGTTCTCTTTCATGGTGGTCTGCCACATCCATGCCTCAGACTGGAAGGTCCCAGATCTCTCTAGCATCTGGAATCGTGCCTTTGCTAAATCACCCCACCCTGGTTCTTTATCCTAAAATGGGTGAGAGAGATTGTCCCAGGGGCTCTGCTCTTTTTCTGAGGTTGCCAATTCAAAGGCATAGGATTAAAAATAGCCCTCTTTTCCAGAGTCAGCCTGGATGAATTCCTCCGGGGGCTCTCCCATGAAAGCACATCTGTCAGGGGCTTATGAGCCTGTCCAGTCCTATCTTCCACTCGCTAGTAGCTAAAGAGAAGTGAGCTGCTGTAGCAAATCGCCTGTGTCCTTTGGGTATTTTATGGGACTTCTGGAAGCCCCCTGCATTAGCTCCAGCTTCTTTCCTCCTCCTAAGAGGGTGGGTAGTTGTAGGCAAGCTGTGTCTGAGAACTCCATACACTTGTTCACCTTCTAGAGGGAATACACCTTCCAGTGTGTCCATTCCACACTGGATCCTTTCTAATGACAGGAGTTCTTTGACCTTGGAAACTCCAAAAATTGGAGTTGGACAGAGACAGTCCTTGGACAGAGACAGTGTGGCCAGGACCTGCAAGATAATAAAGGGAATGACAGTTCAGATTGGAATCACTGGCCTGTGCCTGTTTGCCCCCTGTCTGGGTCTGTGCCCATCCCTGTTGCTTCATTTTGCCCCCCAGAAGCATACATGCCCATCCTAGCCAGCCCTTATCCACTTTTTGGACATTTCCTGGATGCCTGCTAATTTCCTGCCCTATGTGGAGTCCTGGGGACAGAGGGACGAATCAACCACAGGCAGCCCTTTCAAGGGCCACTCCCGGTCTAGTGGGGTCGTTGGAGCAGACAGCGTCAGAACTCTCTTCTACATCCTTGGACCCCAGTTTACCATCACTGCTCTCCATGGCATGCTTTTAAAGCTTACACCTGCTGCCTTTTATTTTTTTTAAGGTTTTATTTATTTGAGAGAGTGAGAGAGAGTGCCTGAGCTGGGAGGAGGGGAAGAGAGGAAGAGAGACTCTGTTTCCTTTCTGAGAGCAGAGCTGGACTGGGCGAGGGGGGGCGGCGCTTGGTCCCAGGACCCTGAGATCATGACCCGAGCCAAAGTCAGACACTTAACTGACTGAGCCACCAGCGTGCCCCCTGCTGCTCTTCTTGAAGGACTCTACTGGGTAGCGGGAGTCACTTTGCAAGGATGCACCTTGGAGTTTATGTTCCCATTTTCCCTCTCCCACCCTGGCTGCCACTAGTCAATGCCCGTGGGGCATGGCATATGGGAGCCCAGCCCCTTGTCTTGGGTTGGGACAATTCTGAGGCTTAGAACACTGTCCTGAGCTCCCCCGAGGGACAGCTTGAAGCCACCCTCTGCTTCCCCTTTGCCTGAGATCTCCTCCTTGCTTCCTCCTCTTCCTGTTCTGCTCCTCCCTTCTCCGCACACTGATCTTCTCAGGAGAATCTCCTTTGTAAACCGCCGGTACCCCACTGCTCTTCTTCAGGTCTACTTCTGTGGGGCTTGTCTTAAGGCAGTCACAGAAAATTTGTCAGAAAAAGACAAAAGCAAATGATTAAGTTTAAGGGGTACTGGGAGCACAGATGAGGGACTGTGTGTGAAAGTGTGTGTAGGACCCATCCAGGGAGAAAAGCACATCAGGGAAGCTTTGGGGCCGCCATGGTGTTCTGGAAGGGGTGTGGTGTCTTTTGTCTTCCGGCCGCCTGGCATCTGAGCCCTTTACCTGCGTGGGTCTGGCTCAGATTCAGGCTGCATGTCACACCACGGACCTTGAAAAGTCCAATTTAACGCCCTCAGACGTGCCCAGTTGGACAGATCCGTCTGAAACTTGGCACTGCAGCCAAGGAGTCACATGTCTTGGACTGGTGATGGTGACAGTGTGGGAGCAGAGTCAGCCTGTGGGGGGGTGGGGGTGGCATTGGCGGGACACACCCCGATGGCTTCTGGGGGCTGGTGTTGGCACCCGAGCGGTCACCCCGGCGCTGTTTGGCACCACGATCTTGGCCGTGGTTCTGACTGCTGTCCTTTGTTCCCAACCACCTGCTCCCCGACCCCCTCTGATAGGCTGTTTTACTGCTTAAGTCACCTGGAGGCAGACTCTGTTGCAGCCAAGAGCCCTGACTGGTCCTTGGGTCAAAAGTTTGAGGAGGATGGAGGGCAACGACAAGGGGGACATGTGAAGAGCCCTGGAGGTAGAAAGGGTGCTAGGAGCTACAAAGTTTGATGTTTATGGGGAATGGAGTCAGGGACGTAGAGGCCAGTGCAGAAGGATCTCATGGGCTCTGCCATGGAGATGGGTATTATGTTTCTGTTGTTTTTTTCTTCTAAATGTAACCCAGATGGGGGGATGGGCCTTCAATGCTCAGTGACCTAAACTCTTTAGCCATAAAATAAATTCTAATACATTTTATTTTCAAATGAACATTCTGTTACACCTACTACCCCTAACTTCCTGGATCCTTAGGTCCAGGACTAACTGTGGAGAAAAGGCCCTGATTTACCTTGAATTCCAACCCCTCTGACATTAGAGGAGCCAAGGCGACAGAACAGGGTTCATCCTTTTCTTTTCTTTTTTCCCTTTCCTTTCCTTTGCTTTCCTTTTTCCTTTCCTCCCCTCCCTCTTCTTCCTCCTCTTCCTCCTCCTTCTTCCTCTTTTTCTTTCTTTTTAAAAAGATTTATTTGGGGACGATCATTTTCAAAGCAGTTCCCATTTTGTGTCTAATGTGGATGCATTGTGTCCATCATCTCATTTTACAGATGAGGAAATGGGGCTCAGAGGACTTAAAGGTGTTTCTGCAGTGGCCCAATGACAGAATGTGGATGCTGTTATGTGAACCCAGACCTTCTAGCTCCACAACACTGAGACTTTCCCCGTGGGCTCACTGAGGGTTTTATCTGCAGGTCACGTTCCAGTGTCTGCCTGGATCGCATGTGAAATATGGCTCACCTCCAGTGTGCTGACGAGGCATCAATCTTATTTCTTCTGTGTCTTTCCAGTTTGGATGTGAGAGAAGGTGTACATTCAGCAGGGATGCCTGAGACCACCGTTAAGGATCCAGCTCTAAGTGGCCCAAAGCCTCAAGGCTTACAGTTACCTGTGGATCTAATCTTGGCTGCGAGGAGGCTAATAAATGACGATGACATCATCCATAAGTGTGAGATGCTATGATTTCCATGTTTGTGTGAATCAAAGCCTTTGACTAGTGTCCATGAGCAGTGAGCTGCTGAGGATATGAATCTGTTGGGAGAAAATTCACATACTAGTACTGGTAATCGTCACCATTTACTGAACGCCTGCCCATTCCATGCCAGATACCATTCTAGGTATTCACATATATGGTGTCTATATAATCCATACAAAATGCAATGAGGTAGGTGGGGACATGACCATTTTACAAGTATGGAATTTTCTAGGTTCAAGGTCGTTAAGTCCTTTGTCTGAGGTCATGTAACTGGTAAGTGGGAAAATTGAGGTTCAGACCATTCCATCTGACTCCAAAGTTCATGCACTTCTATCCACAATCTTGCTACTTCAAGGGTGGTCCTTGAGCCAGCAACAGTACCACCTGGGGGCTTGTTAGTAATGCAGGGTCCCGGGCTCTACCACTAGACCTAGCTAATCAGAATTTGCATTTCAACAAGACCCCCAGGTGAACAGGTCTGTTCACATTAAATTTCAAGGCACTGTTCTGGGCTACACTACCTTTTTAAAAAAAATTTTTTTTTTAAAACTTTTACTTATTTGTCAGAGAGAGAGCATGTGAGCGCACAAGCAGAGGGAGTGGCAGGCAGGAGAAGCAGGCTCCCCACTGAGCAAGGAGTCCAATGCAGGGCTCCATCCCAGGACCCTGGGATCATGACCTGAGCGGAAGACAAGAGCCACCCAGGCGTTCCTTATGTATAGGTTTTAAACCAAGGGGGTTGGGGGTCAAATTATTAATGGGGAGGGCCGCCAGGCCTGTTTTATTCGGCGTGGCCAGCAGGGGGGCGCCTGCCGCCTCTGCCAGCTTCTCTAGGGGCAGGGAAGACGGATGGGAAGCTCAGATCCTGGCAACACGGAGTGTCATTTGTGGAGTAGATCAGGCCGAGGTGGAAAGCCTTGCTCCCCTGCTTTCTCGGCCTGGAGGACCTGGCTCTGTAGCTCTGTGGCGCAGAGGTAGAGGGGGCTTTTGTTCCTGTGCGTAGTTCCGAGTAAACAATGGGATTAAACCCTGGAGGAGCCCAGACCTCCTTGGCAGGCTATAAGTGCGCACGCCCCAGGAGGCAGGAGCTTGTGGTCGCGACCCAAGAGGCCTGGGTTCTAATTCGACCTCTGCCGCAAACTCGCAGTGTGATTTTGGTTCCCGGTTCCTTTCCCCACCTTAGTTCCCCAGCTCTCTGAGGACCTACCTCCAAGGTCTTTGGAAGCTGTAATGTTCTATGAAGCCATAATTAAAAAGCTCTGGGAGAACACACTCTCTATTTCAAGGGATTTTTCTTTTTTTTTGTTAGATGAAACTGTGCAAAGCTAATTATCACTCCTTAATTCATCTATTTTATAGTTTTCACTTTTTTTTTTTTTGCCCAAGTTTTTTTCTGGGTACAAAAGTGAGTATTTAAAATATGAAAAGAAATCACTACAAAACACAAATTTGGATAAGTGGCCAAATACCACAAACACCCTCAAATCTAGAAAGATGGCATCATGTTTACCAAATAAACACCTTTACACTACTTCACATCCTCCTACTTTTTTTGGCTTCATATTCTTTGATCATCTCTCCATAGAACTGTCATTTCTCATACAAAGAATTAAAGGAATGATCTATTGTTTCTGCCAACAGAGTTGATCAAAATTTAAGGTGTATTCTTGAAATGTGCTTTATATCAACCATGTGACCTCAGATGCACACGTACTCATTATTTGCAGTATTGCTACCGGGTTGTGCTTTTCAAACAGGAAACCCGAAGATATTATTTCACCCGATTCCCATCAACACAGAGAAAATATGTGGTGCATGTATAACTCCATACCCTGCACTTTTTTTTTTTAAGATTTTATTTATTCATTCGACAGACAGAGATCACAAGTAGGCAGAGAGGCAGGCAGAGAGAGGGGGAAGCAGGCTCCCTGCTGAGCAGAGAGCCCGATGCGGGGCTCGATCCCAGGACCCTGAGATCAGGACCTGAGCCGAAGGCAGAGGCTTTAACCCACTGAGCCAACCAGGTGCCCCCATACGCTGCCCTCTTGAGTATATTATTGAAAGGAGAGAACTTCCATTCTGACGAAATGTCAGTGAGCATTCTGGCTTCTTCCAGCGTCACCGGTATACATGTGATGGCTTGAGAACTTTCTCACAGGTTGGCTTCCAGCTCAGCACCTTCAGACCCATTTCTCCTCCATTCTCCATTGATTCTGTGGCCATGTGCCGTAGGATATGTTCGCAGGATGATGGAACAGGTGGTCTTCCACCTTCATGAGAGGATGTCACCGGAGTCAGCATGTAGACTATTCTGGAAGCCATTCCTGCTCTCTTGCTTTCTTCAAGGCTCTGGGTGAAATCCGGGCTGAGATTCCATCATTACTGCTGAAGTAACGAGGGGGCAGTGCGGGCCACTGGCTGTGGCTGAGCAAGGCTTTGATCTTCCCCAGGGAAGGTTCCGGTGGAGGATGGAGCCACTGGAAAAACTTCTTTGTGCGGCTTTCATTGTTCACCTCCTTCGAGCAGGTTCAGACCTCAGTGTCATTCCCTTCCTACCAGATGTGTCCTTTCTTCCCACTAACTCTTTTCCTCACCACATGCCCAACGTCTAGAACTGTGGGTGGGCTTGGGATGGAAATAGTTGCATCCCACTTACCCTCTCTCTTCAAACCACAGCTTGAAGGATTGGTATAAAAGGAAGCCAATGTTTTGGTTATTCTGTTCCTCCAGAGAGTAGTTCCCAGTTAGGTCTTCCTGCTTTTCACGTGTGCTAGTGATTTTTGCCCCCCCCCCTTTTTACAAATTAAAACTCCTATAAAGACGTCATAAGCTCAATTCAGAATGAGGGAAACGTTATAGGACAAATGACCTGACGTCTTCGTAAAAGAAACGGCATGAAAAAAATTGGGGTGGGGAAGTAAGTTTTAGAGGAGAAGAAACTTAAGAGACCAAACAACCGAATGCAATGCAGGGACACCCTTTGGATCTTGAGCTGAACAAATCGCCTATGAAAGGAGTATTTGTGAAACACGTGGAGGGGACATTTCGACGTGGTCTGGAGATCAGCTGATGCTAAGGAAGTTTTGTGGATCAGGCTAGATGTGCTGATAGTGTAAATGGTGGGTCAGCAAACGGTTACCTCCTACTCCCCGCATTCCCCCACCAGTAGAGGGTCTACACGGAGGGCAGAGGTGCACACAGATCCCGAGAGGGGAGCATGACGGCCCCGGCAAGCGGTGGCCACAGGGTTGTGGGAAAGGATGACCCACAGGACTGTTTTGTCTTTCCTTTTTGCCCATCATCTCCTCCCCTTGAAAGTTATACTGTTTCTTGTCCTCAGCCTTTGCTTACTGTTTTACCTCGTCTCAGAAGCCTTTTCTTTGGCTTTACCCTTCTCTACATTCCATCCCATCCCACCTTTGGCCCGCCTCCTCCAGGAAGCTGCCTCCGCTGTCACCCTGAAAGCCCGTTGTGTTCCCACTGAAGTTCGTGGGCGTTGACATATAGGTCAGCCCTTGGTCACCTGCTCCTCTCCAACTGGGGGCTGAGTCTGAGGCATCCCTCCTCGCGTGCATGTTTAGAAAACGTTTGCTGAGGGTGCCTGGGTGGCTCAGTGGGTTAAAGCCTCTGCCTTCGGCCCAGGTCATGATCCCAGGGTCCTGGGATCGAGCCCCGCATCGGGCTCTCTGCTCCACGGGGAGCCTGCTTCCTCCTCTCTCTCTGCCTTGTCTCTCTGCCTACTTGTGATCTCCGCCTATCAAATAAATAAATAAAATCTTAAAAAAAAAAAGAAAAAGAAAACGTTTGCTGACTGAGAAGCACAGCAGGCAAAGACAATTTATCCTGGAAAATGCATTTGCATGGAGATGGAGGTGGCTGTAACCAGAGCAAGGGGGTGTGGTGGCGAAGAAAACACCAGGTGGGGACCTGCAGATACCCTGGAGGATATTATATTTTATTTTATCCTGTCTCCCCCCAGTAATGGCATTTCAGAGATGTGCTCCTCCGTGAAGAGGGAAGACTCCTGGCAGAGAAGATGTTGATCTGCTCCGCGGCAGTGGTTTCCAACCCTGGTCACGGGTTGGGATCCCATAGAGGGGGTCCTCAAAGGCAATCCTCATGCACGGCACGCCTAACCTCTCGCAGACTAATTACAACAAAATCTCTGGGGGGTGGGGACCCAGGCATCTTATTTTTAAAAACCCATCCAGGTGATTCCATTTGCAGCTGAGGCTGAGACGCGCTGGGCTGTGGGAATCTTGGCCCCACGGAGCTGGGATTGAATGGAGTCGTTTACAAAGCTGCCAGCTGTTCCTTGTTGGCTGTGCCAACAGAGAGAACAAGCTTAGAGTTTTTTATTTCTATAAAATACAGTCAATAGTCCCAACAGTAAACAAGAGAAGGTTCTTAAAGCCGTATGCTTCAGGAGGAGATTGGGGTCTGAGCTTAGCTGCCAAGAGGAGAAATTCAGAAGAATGGGATGGAATTCTCTTTGCAGAAGAAAAAGGGGCCGAGCGGTCATTTCAGGTGTTTTAAAGTTCCTTGTTCCGGGAGGGAGGCTGGGGCATGGGGTGGGAAGGGCCGTGGGCAAGAGGGCAGGAGGCAGGGGAGCTGAGGGAGTGACTCTACCTTGGGATCTGGGGTCATAGGAAGAACTCTGATCAGCTGAGGCGGACTAGGCTGGCTAGGGCCCAGGTTCTTACCTTCCACTCCCCTCTACATCAGGGTAAATTGTCCCTCTCCCTGGGGGCCCTGATGGCCCTCTGTACCACTGCTAGCCCTTGCCAAGCGGATGTGAACTGGTGGGGCATGAATGGAAGCTGGGCAGGACACCTGTGGGTGGCTGAAGGGTGCCCGTGAAGGGAGGGGAGCACTAGCCAGTTTGGTGACCATCCTCTGTTACTGTGGCAGGGGTCTCCCTCCTGGTTAGCCCTTGCTTCCGTGTATGACCCTTGAGTACGTAAAAGAGATGAATTACTTAGATGATGTTGAGGTGACACATGTTGAAGTGACACATTTCCTTATTTTTCCAACTAACACAAAATCCAGTTCTGAGATTCAGCTCATGAAGAAACAGGTCCAGTCATTTCCGGGCTTTCCATAGACAGTAGCCTGAAGCTTTCAAACCCATGGTGGTTGCCTGTTTTCCTTCCTTTTTTTAAAGATCATATTAGAGAGAGAGAGAGAGAAATAGTGAGAGAGAGCACAAGTAGAGAGGAGAGGGAGAAGCAGGCTCCCCACTAAGCCGGGAGCCCTATGTGGGGCTCAATCACGACCTGAGCCGAAGGCAGACGCTTAACTGACTGAGCCACGCAGGCGCCCCTGCTTCTTTGCTTCCTCTGCTAATGACGTTGCTGCTTCCCTGGGAAGTCTGCTGTGATGATGTTCTAGTTCCCAGCAGGAGAAGAAACCCAAACCTTTCCCCTTAAGGCATCTAATCTTGAATCCCTAATGTTCAACGGAGCCAGTAGCTCACCTCATACTAGCTGTTCTCACCTGGATTCACCTGCGGAACCTGAAACACGACTGACGACCAGCTCTTACCTCCAGATGTCCTGGTTTAATTGGCTTAGACGTAGTCCGGGCATAGTGACTTAAGAGTTCCGGGTGATTCTAATCTGTAGTCAAGGTTGAGAGCTGCTGCCAGCCCAGTTCCTCTTCATTGAGCATAGAGAAGGTTCACAAACCCAGCGGCAGGGAGGTAGTGGTTAACGTTAACACAGGTCACCAAGTCTCCCACCTGCCCAGACCTGGTGTCTTTTAAAGCTTTGTGCAGGCCGGAGACAGTGGCGACAGGGTGGCCCTCAGGGACCAGTGTGAGATCACCTGCCCAGATTTTTGGACACAAAAGCTTACTCACGTACTCATCTGGTGTGTAAAGGAAGCCCAAGACAGAAAGCCCTGGTTATCTCTTCGGGGGAATAAGACCAAGTTATTTCTGGGCCAGGTTATAGCATATGTCTGACAAAGCCTTCTGCTGTGTCGGTTTACTTGCCTGTATTTGCCTCGAGTAGCACTCCCCTGAGATTGGTGACCAGGTCTGGGAGTGCTGCTTTGTCCCTCCTTTATAGGACAGAGCCTGGCACTCAGCTGCTTGTTGCAAGAACAGAGGCATGCCGGGGTGCCTGGGTGGCTTGACTGCCTTCGGCTCAGGTCATGATCTCAGGGTCCTGGGATCGAGCCCCGCATCGGGCTTTCTGCTCGGCAGGGAGCCTGCTTCCCCCTCTCTCTCTGCCTGCCTCTCTGCCTACTTGTGATCTCTCTCTGTCAAATAAATAAATAAAATCTTAAAAAAAAAAAAAAAAGAACAGAGGTGTGCCTCAATGGGTGGACGGCTGGGTGGGTGGGGATGTGGTGAATGTATGGCTGGAAGAACCAGAATCACTGTCCCCTGAGAGGCTCTGGAGATCCATCCCTGTGATCAGGGTTAATGGTTCTTTCCAAAAGCCAGAATGGGAGAGACATCTGAAAGCAGAGCAGCCTATAAATTCCATTCTTCCAAAGGCCAGAGCCTCCGAGTTCTGGAAAGTTTTATTTTAGCTATTTATGTTGTTGTGGTCTCAGTTTTTATAAGAGGATCCACTGCGTCTTGGGATATGCAGGCCCCACGACTGAGGAGGGGACAGAGAGCACTCTCCTAAGAGAGCCATCAATCTCAAAGAGTGACCTTTTAGATACGATTTATCAGAGAAGGAAAAAGATGCTATAGTGAAAGGACTAAGATTTCTCCCTTTCATTCATTTCCAGCTACCTTTATTCCCGGAGGAAAGATCTTTGAGCTGCCTTTCAGTCCATCATAGTGAAGGCCTTCTCTCTTTAACCTGCGCAGAGGGGATCCCCCGTGGCAGAGACCCCTCTGGGCTGGCGGAAGGGGGTGGAGATGGGAAGGGGTGAGGTGGCTCTTGCCAACTCCTGTGCTCACGGGGCTTCGTTCCAGCCGTGTCTAAGCAGCGTGCAGCCCTGCAGACTTCTCACCTGTCTCTCAGTGAGGACAAAGCAGCCCATGTCCCTGCGGCACAGTCTGCCTTCTGCTAGGGACACTGGACCCAGGCCTGTCTGGAGGAGCACGCCCTGAGTGCCTGGCAGGATCTCTCGCTTGCCCTATAGAAGGTTCTGGTCAGGTCTATGGACAGAGGGGTGAACTACTCAGTAAGAACCCCTGGGTCAGCAGGTGTGTTCTACATCCTGATCAGCTCCCATCTCTGACCCTGACCCTTGCCTCAGCAGGGACTGAGCCCACCGAACTCTGTTTTTAAACCTTGTCATGAACTGAAAGCCCATCCCTGTCTGCCCTGTCTGAGGTAGGGAATGCATGAGATGACGGTGAGGTCTGGCAACACCGGTCTCCTCTATGGAGGGACAGTCATCTGTCCTCCCTCAACCCAGACAGTCCTGGGTGCTAGCTCAGTGAAGGCCTCAGTGAACCCATGTAGTATTTGGAGGATGTGAAGTTTCTGGTTGGGGTCCTGCTCTGTGCCAGGCTCTGTCCTTTACACATTTGTCTTCTTTGATCCTTAAAACAGCCCTGAAAATGAACACAATCATCTCCATCTTACAGAAGAGGACACAGAAGCCCAAGGCCATAAAACAAGTAGGTGAAGGAGCCGTATTTAAAATCTTGGCCTGTTTGATGCCAACCCTAGTTGTGGACATCAGAGGCCTCTGCGGAAGTTCCTGAGGCTCTGCAAGGCACCTGCAGGAAAGGTGGGGGGAGGGGCACAGAGGCAGAGCCTGGCCTTGCCAGACAGTGTCAAGGTGAACAGAGCCCTGAGAATCTGAGACTCACAGTGAACGCCAAAGGCAGGTGGGCTCAAGGGCCTATTCGATTTTTTCCGAAATTAATTGCACAAGGACAGGGTTTGTGTGCCATTTGGGGCAAGGTTGATCGGTGGACTGAGAGAGCACTGGTTTGCTTTCTCTCTCTGTGGGGATCATCGGTTCATGTACTGACCCAGTTTGGATGGGAGAACCAAAACAACGGATCATTGAACAGACTCTCGGAGACAAACTGTATTGTTCAGATAAAAGAAAATGAGTTTTAGCATGAGTAACTCCCAAGTTCACTATTCGATCCTCAACATCAGCTAGTCAGGGTACAAGTCCGTCAGAAGAGGCAGAGTTTAGATTCTACCCAAAAAAGGCTGAGGCGTTTTAATCTCCGTGCTCATCAGATGACGGGCTCTGCTAGGAGAAATACAGCAGAACCAGAGAAAAGATGGGTGTTTTTGCTCTATGGAGATCTCGTTCTGAGGTGTTTGGTCACTCAAAACATTTATTCAGATTCTAGTCCAAGATGGCGAGATAGGAAGATTTGAACTAGGCTCCTCTATGGACACACCAAATCTATAACTCTTTATAAAGTGATTCTTCAGGACCCCTGGGTGGCTTTGTCAGTTAAGTGTCTGCCTTTGGCTCAGGTCATGATCCTGTGGTCCTGGGATCAAGACCCCCATCTAGCTCCCTGCTCACTGGGGAGCCTGCTTCTTCCTCTCTCTCTGCCTCTCTGCTTGTGCTCTCCCTCCCAAATAAATAAAATCTTAAAAAAAAAAAAGCGATTCTTCCTGAAGGAGTTCTGAGGGCTGACTGAACTGGTTCTGCACAACAAATGGCAGAATGGCAAGAGAGAAGGGACAGCCCACCTCTGACATTGGGAACTACCGTGGAGAAGGATAGCACTGAGGGAGGGAGCACATTCGTCTGCTCTGAGGTGTAGGAAGAAAGCTATGGTTTAGAAGAGGAGCTAGCCTATTAAAGATCCAGTTCCAGAACCCTGCCAGGTGATGGAGAAACTGCTGGAACTCTCTCTGGGGTGGAGGGGTTGACACACGCCACTGTTCACATTCCCCTTGGTCTCGATAGAGCAGAGAGGAGCAAGCTCCAGGCACCATAGCCTGCGGGCTGCCTCAGTGGGCTCTGGGCCCTTAGGCTCACCAGCTCCAGCCATCCCACCAAAGTGACCTCAGTGCAGCACAGTAGGACATATCCCTGGTCAGGACTCATTACAGCTCAGGCTGTCATGCCAAGGTGACACGGGTTCAAAGGACTCCAGAATATTTAGGCCCATACCACTTCAACTCGACGGCTTGCCAGGGTACTCCCAGCACAGAGCAGCGTGGAACTTCCTTTCTCATACCTACTTAAGTTCTGGCCACTAGACCAGGGTGCTCCCTGCACAGTACATTTTTGGAGACCCCTAGTCCATGGCACATTTGGGATCCAGCTACCTGGCAGGGTGCCCTCTATGTAGAGATCCCTGGGACACCCCAGCCCACTCCCACTTTACCCCCATACCATCCCACCTGGGCAACACCAGGATAAAGTGCGTGGGATCCCCAGCTCATGCGAGCCACAGGTGCAGCCAGCCAGCCAGCCAAAGTCACCAGGCACCCACAGTGTACACAAGGGATGACCACACACAAGACCACTCTTTGACGTCTAGGAGAAGTCGCTGTTCTTCCTAACTCATAGAAACAAATCCAGAAAGTCAAGCAAAATGAAGAGACAGAGGTATATGCTCTGAATAAAAGAAACAAGTTAAAACACTCAGAAAAAGAAGCAAATGAAACAGAGATAAGCAACATGCTTGATAAAGAGTTCAAAGTAATGATCGTAACGATATTCACTGGAGAGTAGAAGAGAAGAGTGGAAGAAAAGCATTCATTCATTCATTCATTCATTCATTCACTTATTCAGAAATATTCTTGAGTACCTTCCAGTGCCAGGCACTCATGGATTTCTTAATCTAATGGAGAGACAGGTAAGAAACAGGTGCAAAAAGAACAAGGCAGATTCAGATGCCGATATAAGTGCATGACATCGTTGAAACTGTGGGCTGTATCAGAAAGCAGCTGGTGAGTGGAGGCCACATTGGATTAAGTGGCCAGAAAAGCCCTCTTCGAGGAGGTGACATCTGAGCTGAGGTCTGGATGACAGAAGAAGCCAGCCATGCAGAGAGCCAGGCAAAGAGAACAAAGAGCAGTGGGCAGCCTGAGGCAGGAATAAACCCGGTGTGTTTGAAGAACAGAAATAAGGAATTGAGCGCCAGTCCTACATTGATAGGGACTATGACAGGGATGGCTAACTGAGCTCTTTCTTCTTCCGGGCACCCAAGTCTTGTATATTTCCTAGCCACCCTTGTTGTTGCGTGTGACCGTCTGATTAAGTTTCAGCCCATGGCAGTGTGGGTGATAGATGTCCCTTCCAGTCCTGGCCTGTAAAAAACCCCCATATCTATTTCCCACATCCCATTTCCTTCAGCTGGTTTGATGGAGATGAGCAAGGTACTAGGAGCCCTGTTTTGGTGATATTTTAAAAATATCATTAGTTAATTTTTTGGATGGACAGATCATGATTCCTGTTTTGGATACATTAGGTTAGAGATGTTATTTAGAAGCTGCAAGAGTTTGCCCATGAAGTTAGAAAGTGCACGGTCAGGGCCCCTGGGTGGCTCAGTCAGTTAAGCATCTGCCTTTGGCTCATGTCATGATCCCAGAGTCTTAGGATCAAGCCTCACAATGGGCTCCCTGCTCGGTGGGGAGCCTTCTATGTTAAATTCTCCATATTACAGCAGGGGAACTAAGTCTTAGGAAGGTAAACTAGCTGGACCAGGGTCAAAGTGGATTCAGTCCACATCTATCTGACTTCAGAGGCCGTGTAAGTAAGTACTGGGCCACACAGTTTCTGTCTGGTCCCTGGGGACTGAGGAAGGAATGGGGCATCCTTAGCAGAGGCAAGAGGTGCTTTCTGTAGAGCCACCATTTGAAAGCAGAGGTAGAGCTGCTGTGTAGCCACAGAGGGCAGACCCAGAGTCGATACTGGTCTACCGAGAAGATTCCCTTGGCCACAGGGAAGACTTCCCAGGAGCTAGTGTTCTCTGAGTTAGCCCCCTGTTCGGGCTGATGAGCCACGGTCAAGGTGGATGGATGTCCTCCTTCCACTTCATTTTGCTTCTTTTCAGATGGGCAAGGGTGCTACTGGGGCCCAAGCTTTATTTCCCTCTATGCTTTCTGGGCCATTAAGTGTAATCCAAATACTACATGCCCCCAGTTCCCTTGAGTTTTTTTTTTCCTAAATCTTCGGTTTACTTAAATGGAAATCAGCCCATCAATAAGCTGGTACTGGGTGGATGCCATGTGGTTGTTGCTGTGTGAGGCTACACTGAGCACTGATTACGTGTGTGCTGTGTTAGGTGCATCTCAATAATTCAATAATGTGGGTATTATCATTCCCATATTAGGATGAGGAGACCGCAGAAAGATGAGGTCACAGAGCCCGATTAAAACTCCAGCTGGCCTGGCCCCAAAGCTTATCCATGTCACTGTATATAGGTACCCCGATACTGGGGTTGCATTCCTTGTGGTTGTCCAGACTCCCATGCAAGCTGTCTGGTCAACCCTGTTGGTTCATTTTGGGATTGCTGTGTTTCTTCCCTTAAGCCATTAGAGAAAAACAGCTATCGATGTTTTGGTGAAGGTCCAATAGTAGTAGAGATGTCAGCTCTTTCTGAAGAACAACAGCTAAGGAACATTAGGTGAGGACAAACATGGGTTTTCCTTGAACATCAACTCTGGGCACTGGGGAATAGACACCCCGCCCACATCTACAGCCCCCAGTATTCATGCTGAGCCTGACACTCAGCCAGATCTCAGGCTGGGAGGAGGATGTGCAATGGTGGGTGTGTGAGTGCTCATGTCCAAATATCTGAGTCTTCCAACTCATGATGTTTCTTGCTACGATGCTTTGTGACTGGAGCCCTGTTCAGTTAGCAAAGTGTAAACAATATTCCATAATCCCAAGTGATTCTCCTATCAAGCCTGGAGGCACCCAAGACTGTGCTATTGTTCCCCTTTTACAGGTGAGGAAACAAAGACATGGAGAGTGAGAGCGAAACGCCCCAAGTTACATAGTGGGTTCATGGCCCATCCCCACCTGCTTTCTGCTCTATCACACTGCGAGCCAGCCTTGCCCACTGACCCGGAGACGGGAGTCCAACCTCCTTCCAGAATGGACAGGTGAGTGAGGAGGAGGAAAAGTGGAGATAGCAGTTATTGTGTTTCTTTACGAGAAACATTCTACAAAATTTGATTCTTCCCAGATCCAAACCAAGCATGGCAGCTGGGCTAGGACTTAATTCTTAGGCTTGACCATGCATGGAGGGAAATGGGATATTGAATGCTTATAAGGTGTTATTGTCGTGTTAATGCGGGAGCTTGGAGTGATTACACTGTGAAATTTACCTGGCAGCTCAGCAGTGAAATTGCAGCTAATTAATTTTGCCTGACTTGATGGAATCCTCCTCATTCTTAATCCTCTCTCTGCTCTTTGCCAAAAGATGAATGAGGGGAATGCGGATGAAATGTAACTTGCAGAGTAGCTTCTATGTGTGGCCGCCTGGCATTTCTCCTGTAGCCCACACTGGGTTTGCCAGCATAGAATTCTCTTTTCGTGGGGTCTGGATAGAAAGAAAGCTGGAGGCTCTTAGGGGGTTTAATTCATTTCCAGCAGAACTGCAGAGGATTTGAAAATAAGGAGTCTGAAACAGGGAGAAGGAGATCTGAGTCCAGCTTTGTAGAGTTGGAGAAATTTAGAGAATTAAAAAAAAAGATTTTATTTAGGTATTTGACAAAGAGAGAGACAGAGTGCGAGAGCACAAGTAGGCAGAGCAATAGGCAGAGGGAGAGGGAGAAGCAGGCTCCCTGCTGAGCAGGGAGTCGGACATGGGGCTCCATGCCAGGATCCGGGATCATGACCTGAGCTGAAGGCAGACACTTAACCGACTGAGTGACCCAGGTGCCCCAAAATTCAGAGAATTTTTTAGAGCTGTAAGGGTTGGTAGAAGCATCTATTCTATTCCAGTGCTCTCTTTTACAGTTGTGGCCATCGTTTGGACCGAGCCCTGGGAACGTGACCTGAAAGGGGCAGGCTTGGACGAAGACCCATGGCTATTGTCTATGTTTGGGATGGCCGGCCCGAGGTTCGAGGGTGATCTGAAAGTGATCTGGGGCTGCAGCCATGGGGAGCAGCATCTGATCCAGGCAGAGTCTTTGGAGATGGCTAAACCATGATTGACCGTTTCTTGATGCTTTGGATGGTGGAGGGACCTCCTGTTGGGCCAATGTTGGGGTTCCAGCTTGGGCTGCTGCAAGTCTATAGGCCTCAAGCTTAGGGTGCTGAGCAGCAGATGTCCCTACAGCTGTGACTGCATGTTCCCAAGACACACCAAGGCTTCTTTTGGGGAGTGTCTTGCTGATCAAAATGAGGGTCCTTCCCAAGCCAAAGCCATTCCTTTTTTCTTTCTTTCCCGAGCCCTGTCTTAAATTGTTCCCACCCACATTCTGTTCTGTAACCTGGATAAATGATGAGAAGCAGGCTTCCCATCTTTCTCTATTCTTGGTGCCCTGGCCACTGGTCTCCACTCCCTAGGAATGCCAGTGCACAAAGAAGGGCTGCATTTCCCAAGATAAGGGACTTGAATTTAGAAGTGTTGGGGAATCACTGAAGGGTGCCCTGCCCAGCACTAGATTCTTTTTAATTTAATAACTTTTTGTTTCACAGTAGTTTTTAGATCTACAGAAACCACTGCCAAGATAGCACAGAGTATTCCCCTAGACCCCATACTCAGTTTCCCCTATTATAAACATCTTATATTAAATTGGTATATTGATCACAATGAATGATCAACCGATATTGATAGAGTATTATTAACTAAAACCCATGCTTTATTCAGACTTCCTGAGTTTTTACCTAAGGTCCCTTTTCTGCGTCTGGATTTAGTTCATCAGAGATATGATGCTACATTTAGTTGTCATGTCTCCTTAGTCTCCCCTTGGCTGTGCGTTTCTCAGAGCCACCAAAGGGTTTTAAATAAGGGTGCTATCTGGTCAGATTTGAGCTTTGGAAAATTCTGGGACTAGAGTGGTGGAAGGTGGGTGTCCTTTCAGAGATGAGCCTCGGGGTATAAAGGATGGCAGGTGGACTTCCGGCGCCTGGGCTCAGACCCTTAGTCTGTGGGGCAGGGGTCTGGGGAGGTGGGCTCTGCTGCTCACTGGGTCAGACCCACGTTCTGGTCCTGCCAGAAGCATTGTCAAGAAATCTGTTCCTTTCATCTCAGTTTTTGAGATTTATTGATGTGTAGGTGTTTTATTTACTATCATTTTGTTTATATTGTGCCTGTAGGTGTTTCCTATTTCATTGTCTTCGGTTTATTTCTTCTCTTTTTGTTCTGAATAGTGTCACCAAAGTTCTATGTTGTCGATTTCCTTAAAGAACTACCTTTTTGTTTTGTAAAATGTCTATTTTTTAATTATCAATTTCACTCATTTTTGCCTTTATGGTTTTTTTTTTTTGCTTTTTAGTTATCTTATTTGCTCTGTTATATTTTTTGCAATTTCTTGAATGTTTTCAATTTCTGTTTTTATTTTTTTTGATGAATTTATGAGTATCTGACAAGTTCTGCTTCAGCAATTCCCACAAATTTTGAAGTGGAGTGTCTTAACTGCTGCTGAGTTTTAGAGCTTTTATTAATTTCAGTTATGATTTATTAGCTCAAAAGTTATTAGTCATAGGTAATCCTGTTTCTTGGTACATAGAATTTTGAATTTAATTTTTTGTTGGTAATTTCTAATGTTACTAGAGTACGAGTAGAGAACATATATAGCTCTATGAGAGTAGAACATACCTCTTGGAATTTATTGACAGTTACATGGTTTTATAGATGGTTATTTCTTGGTGTAGGTTAAATATGTAATTAGAAAGAATGCTTACTCTGTATTTATCTGGTGCGAAGTCCTCTGTCTTCAATAATTGCATTATTCAGATAGTCTCTATTTTTGCTCAATTTTTATGGCTTTATTTGTTACTGTCTGAGAAAAGGATATTAAATTTTCAACTGTAGTTGTTGATTTATTATTTCTTCCCACATCAGTTATTGCTTTATATATTTTGAATTTATTATTACAATTGTATCATAAGGTACATACATATTAATAATTATGTATTTTTTTCTACTATTTCTTTGGATCAATAGGTAACATTATTCTTTGGGCTTTGAATTCTATTTTGTGAGCTATTGGGACTGCTCTCCCAGCTTTCTTTGGCTTTGTATTTCCTGGTGTATCTCTCCCCCTTTAAATTGTTTTTTAGCTTTTCTCTATTTCTTATATGTGTCTAAGACAACGTGTTGGTGGATATTGTTTTCTTTAATCCAATGTGGGAGTCTCATTTTATTTTATTTATTTATTTATTTTTAAGATTTTATTCACTCATTTGACAGACAGAGATCACAAGTAGGCAGAGAGGCAGGCAGAGAGAGGAGGAAGCAGGCTCCCTACTGAGCAGACAGCCAGATGCGGGACTTGATCCCAGGACCCTGAGATCATGACCTGAGCCAAAGGCAGAGGCTTAACCCACTGAGCCACCCAGGCGCCCCTGGAGTCTCATTTTAAATTGGTAAGTTTAACCCATTTGGATTTTTTTTTTTTTTTTTGGTTATTCTTTGGTTAGAACTTATCTCTGCCATCTTATGTCCTATTTTCCATTTGTTTTGTGTGTTTTTCTGCTTTTCTGTTCTTCACTGGGTGAGTTGAGTTTTTCTCTGTTGATGTGAAAACTGTACATTCTATTTTGCTTTTACTGCGATTTCAGCTTCCTGTCTAATTGATTGGCTATCATGTCTCATAGTATTAAGAGTCATAAAAATGGGTGACCTTGCCTTGTTTCCAACTATAGAACCAACGCCTTCAGCAATTCTGCATTAAATGTGATGTGTGTTGTGAATAACCACATTTTCTCTATCATCATAATTAAGGGTAAAACTCACTTCCCCCCTCCCGACTTGACCCCAAGGCATGAAGAGTTGAACCGTCATTCACTTTCATACTTTCTAACTTGCCAGGCTTGTTAATAAAGGTTAGGGTCTTTCCGAATGAGCACACATTAATATATAAATGTAGTTTTTTTTTTTTTTTTTTTTTTTTTTTTGCAGGAGCAGTCTTGTATTCATACAATAGCAGTATTTCTAATACCTTTAATATTAAGTGCTTGTGGCGGAGGCACTATATGTTTACCCTAATGCCCATTTTACATTCCACAGAACCCTTGATTTTTACTGGAGCTTACAGCTGCTTGAATGAAGACTCCATTTCCCGTCTTCCTTTGCGGTTAGGTGAGTCACGTAATTAGATTCCAGGCAATAGGTTTAACTGGCATTATTTTATAGGAGTGTTTGGAGGGCTTTGCCTCTTCTTCCTCTCCTTCCTTCTCTGTTTCTTGGGATATGCATGGGATGGCTGGAGCTTCATGGTGGGACATGAGCAGGGGGGCTGTCCCTTAGGAATGGAGTGACCAGTGGTTCTGTAGACACTAACCCGGCCCTGGCCTGCCTCTTTTCAGACTTGGAAACAAAACAAACATAAACATCTACCTGCATTAAGTCACTGTCACTCTGGGTCACTATTAACTGAAGCTAAATTTAATCCTAACTGCTATCGTTAGGATTTGGGGGTGTTCATTTTCTATTGCCCATCATTTCATATCATGACTTTTATGTTCTTTATTTTGATTTGAGATTTGATTTGGGAAGCTGGTCTTTGAACTAATCAGATTTGAATTTAGATTCCTGTTTTGTAGTTTATTAGCCTAAAACTAGGATTATTTTCTCCATGTAACCTGGTTTATTTATTTGCAAATAGTTAATAGCATGCATCTTGCATGACTGTGGAGGGAGTCAATGTTTATAAAATGTTTAACAAAGTGCTTATCCTATAATAGCCACCTGATGCAGTCTTTTGGTCATTGTCCTCTTTACTCCCCATGTTGGGGAATCATATCCTGCTCCGAAGAATAATATTCCAAAAGGATCCCATAAAAATTGTTATATTTTGGCACCGGGTGTGTTGTTTCCATGATCGTTGATCCACTCTATAGCTTTCCCCCATTTGTCTCAGGGTACCTTGTGCCATTTGCCAGTGCCTAGGAGGGAAGTGAGTTATTTTACCTTAACTTAAAATATGTCACCATCTATTACTTTTAAGTATCATTTTGGGGGATGATAGAGAAGCACATACTTGGACCCTTTACATGAAGTGATGAACTTCAAGTTTTCTGCCGTGAGTTGAAGGATTGAATTGAGTTCCGTCATTTAGTGGGACAGGCCCTCCGGATGTGTGACAAAGAAAGCGAGCCCTCTGCTCTTGAGTGGTTCAGGGAGACAGACAGGAGGTAAACACATGTGCTTAAGGATATAAAGCCTATAGAGGAAGGACTAATTAGTGCTCAGGGGAGATTGGAAGAACACAGGTAAGTGTTCGTACATCAGACTCTACCTGAAGTGGACTTTGAAGAGGAGTAGGGATTTCTCTGCAGGTGGCTGGCCATGTTTTAAAGAGACCTGGACAGGGAGATTTAGATGAAAAGAACAGACTCCACTGAGGAATATGGATGTGAACTAGCATGGCCGCCTGCATGTCCGGTAGTGGCTCTTTCCTGCTGAGTATGGATGGGAAAATGCTTCGAGTCCGTGCCACTCTGGGGCTGCATGGACAGAAAGCTACTGAGGTTAGAGTCTGCATTTCCTGGGGACCCCTGAGGCAGCACAGTTGGGGGAGGATTAGACTTTTCAGGGGGCAGCCCAGTGAGGAAGCCAATGCCATCATCTACGTGGGGGGTGAGAAGGGCTGAAGCCAGGTAATTCATCTAGGGATGGAGAGAAGGGGGCACATTTGAGGTGTAGCAAGGGGACAAAATTGACAGTCCTTGGCTGCTGATTGGATGTAAGAGTTCAGGGCTGTGCCCTGCTTTCTGGACTGAGGGACTGACTGACTGCTGGGTCCCTTAACGGGGACAGAGCACCTGAGAGGAGAATGTGACAGAGGAAGACAATGAGCTCAGTTTGGGGCATGATAGGATGGTGCTGCTTTTTCAGAAACCTTTGCCTGGCCACTCAAGTCCTGTCCTGATTTTTATCGGGTGCTTCTTGAAGCCAGCTTTCATTTTACCTGCCTCTGTTGTTAGCATGTAACAGCAGCCCAGTTTCAAGTATGCAGTGTTTGAGGGAAAGTACTTGGCACACCAGTACTGCTAGGGACCCCCCGGGATGTGGTCCTGGCGCATTCTGCCCCGTGGCCCGGATTCTTCACACCCACCCTGCTCTCAAGTCGGCCTCACGCGCCACTTCCCTTCCCCTGTTTCTCTTGTCAATGGAAAGTAAGACTGTAGGAGGGAAGATCAAAGAAAGTCCGTGCCACTGCCCACCTGGAAAATGAGCTAAAAAATCTGAATTTGTAGCAGGCATAATTTTTGTAGTGGACATAATTTGTGGTTTAATAAAGTTTCTCCCAACATGATTTCACAATAATCCTTTCAATTTCCAGTCAAACCCTTACAAATTTGGTGATTTCAGGTACGTCTCTGATATGGAAGGACATTAGTCCTATCTCAAGATGTCTCTGGTTGGGCGAAGGCACTTGTTAACTTTTAAAAATTTTGTGGTTATTCAGCTGGGAATTTGTGTGACCTTACACAGGGACAGCACAGATCAGCTACATGGAGTGCTGTCCTCAGCTGGCTGGAAGTCTGGGAGTTAAAGCACCCTTTGCTGCTCATTATCTAATTGATTGGGGAGGTAATTTATTTATGAGGATTGCAGTAGTGTGAGGACTGGTTTTCTAATGAGACAGTCCTAAGACATCGAATTTTCTACATGGCAGGGCAATGCGGTGAAGGCCAAAGTCATGAGGTTCAGGTCCCGGTGACCAAAATTGGAATCCTGCCCTCATTACCTATTTGTAGGGTCATCTTGGCAAGTGACTTTACCTCCTTATATCTCAGTCCCCTCATTTAAAAAATGAGGGTGATGACTTCTGCATCACGGGGCCACTGCAAGGATTAGACGAGATGAAGCGTGTAAGGCCGCTAGAACAGAGCATGCACTTGGTCAGGCGCCTTGCCCTCCCTCCAAGAGAGGCAGGATTGGACAGCAACCAGGAGCAGAGGACCTGGATTCAAATACCACATCTGATCCCCTCAGCTCTGAGAAGCTCTTTACTTCTCTGAGCCTCGCTTGCCTCATCTGTAAAAGAGGATTCATATAATTGTGCTCTCTCATTACTTCTCCCTGATGCTGGAGGCCCTCAACTGTATTGTTCAAAGTCCTTTAGGAGCCACGGAGCCTTCTTAGTTGTTGTGCTGTAGGAGGATGTGTATGAAGGGTCAAGAAGGAGACTGGATGGAATGTCTTGGTCTGTCTAGGATTTGCATGGGAAAGACATTCATTCAATATTCAAGAGATAGTTGTTAGTGTGGGCTTAAGCTATGTGTACTCTAGGAGTTAGCCTGGTCTGGAGGACTGAATGGAGGTGAGATTTGACCCTAGTATTGATTCAGAGGAAGGCACTGGGGCTCTCTTGACATAAATTTTTGAGAGGGGAAGACAGCCTCATGGTGCACATGCATGGCTTCAAGCCAAGGGGGTCCTTTTGGGGCATGAGGTGAGGTTCCAAGGAAGACAGTCCTTCACTCCAGACATTTTCAACAGATGCCAGAGTCTTAAAGGAAGTGAGTATGAATGGATTTTTTATTTTTATTTTTTATTTTATTTATTTATTTATTTATTTATTTTAATGGCCCTGCTACCAAGCAGACCCATAGTAATCTATATTGAATGAATAACTGTGTTGACTGTGTCTCTGTAGGACATAGAAAAGATAAGGCATAGATAGATTTGAAATTGGGGATGGCAGCAACATTGACTTCTCGTGCACTTGGCATTGAGCCTCAGTGCCTAACAAGCAGCAGCTGGGCCATGCTGGGTCCTGGGCCATGGCCCCACTCTTTGAGTAGGTAAAGGAAAGAGATACTGTAACAGATCTCAGAGGGCAAGAAGTAAATTGCATGTGTCTCATGGTAGCTAAGAGATCTCTTACAGCTTAGGTCTCCAAAGCTCATATAGGAAACCTCTTGGTCAGTTAGAGAATTGGCTGGAAGGAAGTTTAGAGGGTTCAGAGTTTAACATGGAACAAGTGGAACTGTAGTCAGAGAAACACTTCTGGAAGCTCAGGCAGATATGTTGTCATCTATGTCCAAGGGATCTTGGATAGAAATAAAGAAAAGTGAGCTGGAATCTCAATTTCTCATCTAATGATGAAGTAGCTGCCTGGTTTGGAATGGAAGGAAGTAACTAGGGTTGGAAGAGAGGCCAAGGACAGGTGGCATGAGTCCTCGAAGGAAGCTGAGATGCCATCTGGCTCAGGACGGCAGTGTAGGGGTGGGCTCTGATACGGGCTAGACTAGGGAGATGGCGCAGAGGGTCATTCCGACACCAGTTCTGAATCCCTGTGAGGGATAACCTGACTGTCCCACCTGTGTCATGTGTGCATGCTCTTCCTCTCCATGGGGTCAGGAAGTTGGCATCATGACAGGAAGACATGACTGTAGGGCCTGCGCTCCTCATCCCTCCACCCAGATCTTGGAAATACCGTCCAAGGTAGCCCTTATCAGCTTATCAGAGCTCTTTACAGCTCGACGCTGACAGTCTGGCTTCCACAGGGCCACCTAATTAATCTTTCAGAAGCATGACTATTTATGTAATGACCCTTTATTTATTTATTACCTCTATAGTTTTTTTTTTTTTTTTTTTTTTGGACTTTCTTGATGACAAGAATGACTGGACTATCAGGACTTTCTCTCAGAACTTCTAAACCTGTCTGTCTAGGTTAGGCTCCAACAATCCGTTTCTTTGGTAAGCACTCCAGATAATTCTTAAGCTCAAGGAAACTTGTGAAAACCACAGAGTAAATTCTAAAGTCATGACTCTGACTCTGGAGAATGCAATAACGTGGTCCACAGAAAGAGAATAGTATGGGTGTTCTGGGAGAGGTGGAGAGAAGTCAAGTCTAGAATTAGCATAGTATCAAGTTAGAACTCGGGCTCTGGTCTGGTCCCAGGTCTGTCACTGACTCATATGGTGGCCTTGGACACTAGTTTCCCCCCATTGGGCCTCAGAAAATACTGAGATAGAGGAGGTCAGGATCATAATATTGGCTCCTAGTCAACCTCTGGTTTTGGCAAGGTTTCATGGAAAAGGCAGAGGTCTGCTCAGAAAAATATACCCCTTTGAAGTTCTAATGTTGCCAAGGACTACTGGGGTTTGCTTTCTATCCTGGGACCTGGGTAAAGCTGGAAGAGGCAGGGCCTCATGGACGAGCCCATGGTCAGAGCCAGGCAAGATTGTCCTGGGGCACCCCCGGGCAAAGTCTGTGGCCAGCATATACACTCTACTGTGGGGTGGAGGGGGAGCTAGAAGAACAATCAGTCCTGTGATTCAGGGTGAGCTCATGGAACCAGAGGGAAGGTCAAAGCCAGACGTCAGAAAGGTAGGTTCCTGGGAAGGGTCCACACGTCTGCCAGCATCAGGTGGGGCACTCATCTGGGCTGGGTGCCTGTGCAACACAATACTATGGAATGCTTGAGGCCAGTTGGTTTCTGGTAGTTTCTGGTTGGAGCCTTCTGGGAGCTTTAAAAATCTCCCTGGGAGCTTTAAAAATCCCTTGGCAATTCAGGGCATAGATAACTAAGACCCGCCGAAGATTTCAGATGTTGGGAGATCTGCTAGGTGATGTCAGGCAGGGGTGCTGGAGAGGGAGCTCTGTTGGCAGGCCACTGTCCCCTGCCCCCCTTCTTCCAGGCTTCTGCCCCCCAGCTCCTGCCTAGGACCAGTGATGTGTGTGTGCACGCTGTCATCCTGGTAGAGGTGCAGATGGAGGGGTAGTGAAGCAACTCGGTTTGTTTTTGGCGAAGCAACAAAACTAAAAACCTTGTGTCATTTTAACAAAGAAGAAATGAAACAGCAGGCAATTAGGCAGGAGTGTATCAATTAGTGAGCCGGAAAAGTGCTTTACAATATTTTGATGATTCAACACTGTCAAACAAAAACAAAATTAAAAAGGAAAAAAAAAAAAACCCTCAAAACAAATACCAGAAAACCCACAGAAATCGTTAAATAATCCCTTCATTTAAGAGCACTTAAAATATTCGGAAACAGGAGAAAATGGAAACCCATTCGTAAGGATACAAAGTTAACGCACCGTGATCAAGTTTCCTGTTTGGAAGGATTATCATTGGGCTGAACCCCCTCAGGCTCCCCTCTCAACAAGGGCCGCCTTTGACCGACAAAGTGGGTGGTTTTCCACCCACTCCCCAGCTTAGGGAATGGACAGGGGAACAGACAAGGCACTGAACACATGTCCTTCTGGGGTCTGGCCCCTGTGTCCTTTCTCAGCCAGGCCAAGAACTGTGTGAAGCAAGTCTTGTGCAAACTGGAAGGCGAGGAGGAAGAATGCATTTCGCTATGACCTGGCTTTTGGGATGACCCCGGCTTTGACACTCACTCGCTATGGGAGCCGAGGGAAGACAGATCAGCTTGGAGGGTTTCTAGTGGTCCCATATCCAAGTTAGGATAATGATCCCTATGTCACAAGGTCATTCTCAGGATTAAATGAGAAAATATATAAAAAGGTGACATATACTGGCTGCTAAACACAGGCTCTTTCCCTGTCCTCAGAGCTTCAGTGTCAAAGATTACCAGGATCTCCAGGAGTGCCAACACATGCCAGCATTTCCCGCCCCAACCGGCTTTGTGAGTGAAAGAAAGGGCCCTTTGGCCACATGGCTACGTGCGGTTGTGCTGGGTGCCAGGCTTGGATGATTTCCTGGAAGGTTTGTAGAAAGTTACCGTTCTGTAGGGACGACTTCCCTCATTTTCCCACAAATGTTTTGTCCCCAGAGGAAGCCCATACAAAGGAGTCTGTGTTTTCTCAGTGTTACTTCCTTGTTCTTTCTGAGTTGGTGTGAATGTCAGTTTTCACCTGCTTTGTACCTTTTCATTGCCTTCATTCCTTTGACTCTGGGGCCCAGGAAAGGCATTCACTGCCTAAAGAACAAATTGGTATATGATTTCATTCATTCATTCATTCATATTCATTCATTCATTCACATGTTCATTCATTCAACATAGATATGCACGTTCCATTCACATAAGAAGGTGCTAATATGGTCTGCTTATAGGGGTGGAGTGTGGGATGCAGGATGGAGGAGGTCGAAGAGGGAGCTCAGAATGCAGGGAGGAGGTTGCAGACATAAACATGGGTCCTGCAGTGTGACGGGCAGCATCTTTAATAAAGGGCCACTCTTGCTGTGTGTGGTGGAATGCCTCCAATAGCAGCCATGATAACTGTTCGGCGGTGCCTTCCTGCAGGCAGGCCCTTGGCCTAGGAGCCGGTGGGCAGGGTTTCCTTTGGCTGAGTTTGGGAAAGGCCAAGGCTGCCCTGGGTAGACCACGTGCCTGTTGGAGTTTGAGCACATTCTGAGATGGGTGTGCAGGCGGACGTGCCTGGTTGTGTGGGACACTCAGGCTTCCATGATCACACCAAGTATGATCCATCCACAGAAACCCACAAGCCCAGAACCCCATCCCAGAGAACTGGACAGCCACTAAAGATCACTTAGATGGCACTATCATGGTGCAGATGGGGAAGCTGAGAGCCGGAGTAGGCAGTTCACGGGTCTCAGAATCACACAGAGGAGAACGCAGGACCCAGCAGGCCCCCTGCCCCTTTCCCCTTCCCACCCAGTGCCACACCCTAGACACAATCTTTCTCAATTGAGAAATTTCTCAATTTCTTTTCTTTTTTTTTTAAGATTTTTATTTATTTATTTGACAGAGCGAGATCACAAGTAGGCAGAGAGGCAGGCAGAGAGAGAGAGGAGGAAGCAGGCTCCCTGCCGAGCAGAGAGCCCGATGTGGGGCTCGATCCCAGGACCCTGAGATCATGACCTGAGCCGAAGGCAGAGGCCCAACCCACTGAGCCACCCAGGCGCCCCGAGAAATTTCTCGATTTCTTAATTCTTAGCTGTTCTTTCCAGTATTGGCTTTATTTTCATGAATTACGAGGTCAATCTACTGTTTCTTGATTTCCCAGTTTTAGACAATTCTCTGCAGACGGGAGTCAGCTCTCATGTTGCCTGTCCCCCCTCTCTGTTTTGTTTCCTCAGCCACCCAAATCCTCTGAATTTGGTGAGAAATATTGTTCACCGTAGGTCAGGTTGGTCCTATGATTACAATTTCTCCCTTGCACAACTTATCATTTTCCTAGAATTAAAAACTACACATTACTTTTTCATTCGTCTGGTTTGGGATGTGCCTGTCATTACTTTCACTCCCATGATGTAGGCTGCAACCTTATAGATGGCTTTTCCCAAACAGACACGTGTGTTTTCACCCATGGCTTGGATCAGCCCCATTCCCGGGGAGCCTGGTTCTTCCCTGGTGTGGTTGGGGTCACACAGGGGGGCGTGCTAGCAGGAGCCCTCTGCATTCTGGGGTCCCTGATACACCTGCTCACCCAGGGTGTGGGGCTTCCTGCCTTTTTCCAGGCCCTCCTAGAGCTCCAGGGTGCTCACCAATGGCTCTGCTCCTGGCCATTTTCTGCTGTGGAGCTGCTTTGCCAGGACTTACTGCTTCTCTGCTCCCTCCAGGCCTCCCCATGAACCAGCATCTCCTGCTGGGAGCCGTAACTTTCTGCAGTTACCATGCTTAGTGTTCTGAAGGCCTCAGGGTGGGAGCCAGAGATGTAGGACTTGTGCCAAGACAGGATGGGTGTCTCCTCCTCCTTCTGGTTACCAGGCAGTACATGATACTGTAACACTGGGGCCAGACCACCGGGGCCCTGGATGGTGGGGCCGTTCCGTGGCAGTCAGGGACAGGGTTCTGTCTGTTCACTCCCAGCCCCACCAACAGTAGCCAAGTGCCCTGCCTTCAGTTCACAGGGATTTGCAGGGGTCCTGGACTGCTGTCTGCCCGACGGGTGGGTGAGGGGCTTCTTTAGAAGACGGCTTGAGCCTGGGTCCTTTCCATCTGCTCCCGACCCTCGGACTTGCTGAGTCTTCTCCTTCCCTCTGCGAGGACTTGGCTTCCTTTTCCTGTCTCTCCCCCATCCCTTTCAGCCACTCTCTTCCTTGCCTCCAGCCTCAGTCTCAAATACGTTCACGGAGCAAAATAGAATCTCCTGCTTTGGTGAAAGCCCAGTGGAGAGTTGCTCTCTTTCCCCCAGATCAGCTCCTGCCTGCCTCCTGGAGTCTTTGTTTCAGCGGGGGTGCCCCCAGGGTAACCAGAGGAAGGGCGGGAAGTGCACAGAAAACAAATCCATTAATGCTTTGGTCTAACCTGCCTCAGGACTCAAGTAGGTGCTGCCCACGCCTGGGTCTTCAGCAGCAACGTTTTGAGGGAAAGGCTGTTAGCCGAATTGATTTTTGTTCTCTTCTGGAATTGGCAGGTTTCCGGGACTGGCCTGAAGACACATTCTGCCGTCTGCCTGTCTGCGTGATCACTGCTTCCAGGTCCCTGGATGACTACCTCTGTCCCTAGATCAAGCCCCTCCTGTCCGAGTCCCTCCCTGCTCCCCAGGCTCTTTGGAGACCTGGATCCAGCTAGGTTCCCGTTGCGACCGGGCACTCTTGATGTCAACCCTATAGGTTTTGGAATGATTTTGGTATGTTCGAATAAAATTTTACTATTTTCAGTATCAAATTTGGAATTTGTTTGGAATGTGTAAGAAGTATGATTGATTTTCTAAATCTTTGTAAAACTTTTTGCATACATTCACCAGAGTCAATTATTATTATTATTTTACTGTATTTGGTTCAAAGATACAGCTCCTTTACCTGTCGAGGGCCATCCACGGCACCCGTTCCAGTTGTGGCTTGATTTGTCACCTCCTTCCCACCCTGGCCTCCTGCCAGCGCGTCCCACCTCAGCTTCCCGTGCCTCTGGGGAAGGTACCATCAAGCAGATGGATGGGCACTTCTCAGCTTTAGAGGAAATTCACTTTAGCAACCCCAGAGCCGTTTGAGAAACAAATGTTTCTGTTGTAAACATCTCACACAGCCATAAACTTCAGCCTCTTTTCAGAGCCCTGTGGAGGGGCAACCCCGTCCTTGCGTGACCCTTGCATCTGGGCCCTGTGGTTTATGGGAGGCGTCTCCTCTGCTCTCTACTGGCTGGTGGCTCTCTAGTGGGGATGCAGAGAAGCAGAAATTCAGGCAGCCATCTGCCAGGGCCTCCGGCAGGTCCTGCAGGGACCAGAGCCCAGGGCACCCGCTCAGTGCAGCGCCCCACACTGGGCCTGGATCGGAGGCAGGAAGGCAGATGCGTGGGTCCCTGTCGGGGCTGCTGTCAGGGCGGGTCCATGCCCGGGTCCATGCGGGTCCATGCTTCCTGTCTGACCTCCGTGTGGACAGAAGACCTGTCTCATTGAGCAGCAGCTGTCTTTGTGGTATTAAGATGGTGTATTAGTCCCTTAGCGCTGCCATAACAAAAGAGCACAGCCTGGGGAGCTTTGTCAACAGAAATTGATTTGATCACAGTTCTGGAGGTTTCAGTTCAAGATCAAGGTGTCCACAGGTCTGGTTTCTCCTGAGGCCTCTCTTCTGGGCTGTGAGGTGGCTGCATCCTTCCTCTGCATGCAGCCCCGCTCTCTCTTTCTGTGGTCAACGTTCCTTTTTTGTCTTTTTTTGGCCTTCTTTTTATTTATTATGGCAATAGTTATATATAATAATATTCATCCATTTTCAAAGCACAGTTTCATGAATTTTGCTAAGTATATGCAATCATGTCACCGCCATCCCACCCCATATGAAGACCAGCCCCTTTACGGTCACAAGATTCCTCGTGCCTCTTCCCTCCCATGGATCCCATTCCTCTGCCCCCAGTCCCAGGCGGACATTGATCTGCTTTCTGTCATTACAGGGCTGCCTTTTCTAGAATTTCATGTAAACAGAATCATTCTGTACACAGCCTTTTCTGTCTGACTTCTTTGCTTTTGCACAATGTGTCTGAGATTCATTCATGTTGTACCTATTAGCATTTTATTCCTTTTATCCCTCCATAGTATCCCACGGTATGTATATTATCTGCTTCCAGTTTTTGTCCCTTATGAATCATGCTATTATAAATAATTTGCATCTGGGACGCCTGGGTGGCTCTGTTGGTTGGACATCTGCCTTCAGCTCAGGTCATGATCCCGGGGGTCCTGAGATCGAGTCCCGCATCGGGTTCCTTGCTGGGGGACAGTCTGCTTTTCCTTCTCCCACTGCCCATTCCCCCAACTTATGCTCTCTCTCTCTCACTCACTCTTTCTCAAGTAAATAAATACATAAATAAAATCTTAAAAAAATAAAGTTGCTTTAAAAAGTAAATAAAGATTTGCATCCATGTTTCATGGGGACATACACTTGTATTTCTCTAGGGTAAATACCTAGGAATAGAATTGCCTGATAGTATGGTAAATGAATGTTTAATATCACAAGGTAATGTCATATTGTTTTGCAAAATGGCTGTAACAATGGCAACAATGTAGGAGAGGGGTCCAGTGGCTCCAAGTCCTCACCAGCCTTACCAACATTTGGTATTGACAATTTTGTTAATGTTAGTCATTCTAACGCATGTGTAGTAGCTATTTCATTGTGGTTTTAATTATCATTTCTCTGAGGACCAGCAATATTGAACATGTGCTAGTTAGCCACTTGTATATTTCTTTCTTCCTTTTTTTTTTTTTTTTAAAGATTTTATTTATTTATTTGACAGAGACAGACAATGAGAGAGGGGACACAAGCAGGGGGAGTGGGAGAGGGAGAAACAGGTTTCCTGCTGAGCACGGAGCCCCACATGGGGGCTCAATCCCAGGACCCTGGGATCATGACCTGAGCCAAAGGGAGACGCTTAATGACTGAGCCACCCAGGTGCCCCACAGCTACTTGTATATTTCTTTTGGGTAATGTCTATTCTAATCTTTCATCCATTTTTTATTAGAATTTTTGGTCTTTTTTTTAATTGAGTTGTGAGAGTTCTTTATATATTCTGATTGCAAGCTCTTTGTTTTGAAAAATTTCCTTTCAGCTTGTGGTTTACCTTTGCGTTTCGAAATTTTCCCACAGGACAGGAGTCAGGGTGGATTAGATTCCATACTAATGGCCTCATTTTAACTCAATGAACTCTGTACAGGCCCTCTTTCCAGATACAGTCATCTTCTGAGATACTGGGAGTTAGGGCTTTGACATGTATCTTGTATTTTGGGAGGGGAGACACAATTCAGCCCATAACAGATGGGAAAGAATGGGTTCATTAGGGAGCACAGAGCAAAAGAGAAAAGGAAGAAAAATAATGTTTATTACGTGAAATAGAGAAGAGCTTGGCATCTCAGGTATAACCTCATGGTTCCAATAAAACTCTGAGAGTCAATGTTACATAGTAATTTATTATTTTAGTAGGGCTTTGCTTTGTGTCTTGCGCCCTCCAAGTCCCATCTGCGATTAGGTTAATGAACTCTTATCTCAAAAGGGTTTTGTTCTTCTATATACATTTTACCAAGGAAACAGTATCTTCCAGTAATATCTGAGAACCTACAGACATACCTTTCCCACTTGTCACGGGCCAGCCACGGCATGTCCAGCAAGCACATGGCTTCCCTGGGGTGTGTGCACAACGATCACCAGTCTCCTTTCCCGCCTCACTAAGTTCCTGAAACAGGTGCATTATCCTGTTCATAAGCCCAGCATTTTAATAGTTAGGGGAACCGAGGTTCAAAAAGTTTAAGGATTTAGTGTCCTTAACCAAGGGGTGACAATGAGTTCGGTCTTTCAGCCCTGGGATGCGGAAACAAGAAAACAGGGCAGATACATAAATGAACAATCCTGTTGATTGAACCCGCGGAAGACTCAGATGCCCACTGCACCAGCTTTCTGTTGAAGGTTTCTCTCCGGCCAGGGTCAGGGTCAAGGTCAGGAGATGCGGGCACCAGGGGGAGGTGGCCCCAGAAAGCAGGGCTCTCTGGTGCTGCGGCCGGAGAGAAGGCTTTCCTTTTCTCCAGCAGGTGGCACCATCCAGCAGATTATCGGAGCAGCGCCGGCCTTGGCTGGGAAAATGTCTGCCCGAGGTCTTCCCAAACTGCAGGTTGGAAGGAATTGCAGCTGCCTTGTGAGGGTGTGGCCTGGAACCTTCTCTCCTGAGGAGTGAGAACCGGGCTCTTTGTCCTCACCTGAACATCAGACCTGTACACATGGGTTCGCTGGAAGAGGGAAAGCTTCTGTGTGGAGTCTGGGCTTGCTGGCAGGGGGGTCTGAGGCCAGGCTCTGGGGCCAACCAGAGTGCTCAGCGTTTCTCCCCACCCTGAGCGTGGAGCTGTCTCTGGAACCAAGTAAAGACTCCCCAGTAACCAATAAAGAAACATTCTCCCTGAAAACCTTGGCCCGTCTCCCAGCAGCTGGCCAATTCCATTTTCTCCAAAGCTGTCCTCGAGGTGTGGGAAGTCTTGGGCTAAACCGATCAATTATAAGCAGTTTCCTGAATATGCCCATCTGGACTGAATTCATATGTTTAAAGTCTGGGGAGAACTTAGGGCTTTCTCGTGCTGGCCGTCCTCGCTTTGGGTTGTAAGTACAGATGCTGGATGGAATCCAGAGACATCCCAAACTTGCTCTGTGACCCGGGCAAAATTCTTAACCTCTCTGTGCCTCAGAGTCCTCTTCTATAAAATGGAGGTGGTAGCAATTCCTACTTAATGAGTTTATTCTTAGGATTAATAAACGTAAAGCGCTTAGGGACAGGCTCTGAGGCAGCCTATCTAAGCAGCTGTTATTAACCGTCAGCTGCACGCAGGACAATTTTCTCAACTAGGTCATGTTGCGCTAACTCTTGGCACGAGGTAGGTTCCCAGTAATGCGGAATTGGATCTAAGTAGGGGGAAAAGTACTTCTGGCAGGAAATGGGGGAGTGGGATAGCCTGTACTAATGGCTGATGGGCCACAGGGGTGCCCAGTCCTCTTCCAAGAGGGACCTGCTATTCAGGACACCAAGACTCAAGATTCAATAACTCTGAAGAGTTGATGCGTGGGGGGAGGGCTGAGTGCAGCCTACAGTTGGGGTGCCAATGGCAACCTGGGTCACTCGTCTGGGTCCACACCAGGAACAGAGCCCTGCTCCAGGAGACATGCCACTCAGGAGCGTGACCAACCAACCTGGCCTGGGAAACCAGGAACCAGAGACAAAAGCTGGCCGGGAGTCAGGCCACACATAGCTGGGACAGGGGAAGAGGTTCAAAGCTCTTCTCTCTGGTCACTGAGGCCTCTAGCCTCCTTTGTCACTCCTGACACCTGACTTGGGAAGAGCAGCAGGGCTGGTGGGATAAACTGTAGCACCCCACCTGGGCCCCACCAGCCAGATCAGTAAGCACCTTCTGGAGACCCCACACTGGTCCAGGAGTTACCCCTTAATTGCAGGATCCTGGGTGGGGGAGGGAGAAACACTTCTCAGGGAGGGGGCTGGGCTCTGACTTTTGGTCAGCTTGGAAGTGTTTCAAAAATTTAAGGAACCAGCCTGTGTGTGTGTGTGTGTGTGTGTGTGACCCGGCTGGACCCTAGCCCTCCTATTCTCCAGCCCTGTAGCCCTGTAGCCCTCGCATTCTCCTCGTCCCACTGAAGGTGCTGAGCACACGGCAGGCAGCTGGGTGAGTCTGGGAAGGCAGGCACTGCCCGACCTCTGCCTTATTATCTTCTTCCCATGGCATCTGGAGTGTATCTTGGAGAGCAGGGCAGCGTGGAGGTGAAACCCGGTGGTGAAGGGCCAGGGATCCTGCTCTCTGAGTGCGTGATGATTCCTCCAATTCCAAGCCGTGAGCCTTTGGGCAATTTACTTGCCCTCTTGTCTAAGCTTCCTCCTGTCTAAAATGAGAACAGTCATAGTGCCCCCCTCACTAGATGCTGTGAGGATTAACCAAGTAATGCATGCAATGCATGTGAGACACTTATAATTATTTATAATACTTAGATCCTAAACGCCGCGGTTTGCATCGTATCCCAAACTCCATAGTTTCTGGCCTTAAGGACACATACAGATTTGGGAAGGATCTGTGAACTCTGTGTCTGTCCTCTACCCCTGGGTATGAGCTGGTGAAGCTGGGACCAGAGAGGGAGAGGGTTGACCCGGGCCCCAAGAATGAGTGGGAGGATGGGGGAGGATCTAGTCCTCCTGACTCGTGCAAGTCTTCCAGGGGTATAATTCTTTGACACTGTAATCCAGTTTCTTTCCTCCCTTGTTCCCCCTCCAAGCTGATGCTTGGGCTCTCATCTCTAAGGGTAAGAGAGGACTGAAAGCAGGAACAGTCGGAAGTCCTTATGGTTTTATTTCCCAAGGTCTTAGCCTCTAAGGGGAGGGGAGACTGGAAGCAGAGAAGGAGAACGCCTTGGACCAAACATTCAGGAAGAAGCATTTACCCTGAGAGGAGAGGGATCCGAGGAGGGAAGCAGAAGGGTTGGTTAGAGCTTGGTTGTGGGCCAGCACCAGGCTGCCTCTGGGACGCCACCGCTCTGCCTTCCCATGAATTGCATTTCTATAGGCACAGCTACTTCTGTGGCTACTTCGTGCCCCTGAGATCCGGGGCCACTGCACGGGCCTTTCCATCAGAATGCACTCTGCAGGGAAGGGCCCCAGCAGCTGCCGGTAACGAACACGGCCTCCTCCCTGCACCGCTGGCCTGTGGAGGGTTTTATGGACTGCGCTGCTCCGGGTGGAAATAGAACAGCTCTGAACTTGCTACCTATTACCTGGAAGTCATTTCCCATAAAGTTATGCCCTTTGTTGCACCATCAACCATGTACTCCAGCCGCAGCCCAGGGTTTGTGGTTTAACCACCTCGTGCTCATACCCCAGTGGGTTTTGACTGTGTCTTGGTGAGCTCCGGGGCTTGTACCTGGGTGTGCTGGAGTCTGTGTGCACTGTCCTCATTCCTGCAGGCTGCATGAGGCGCTGGAGTCCCTGCAGTCCCCAGAGCGGACCTGAACGGAGCTTAAAGTTCTCCTCCCCCCCGGGTCTGTATGTTCCTATCTGTGCCCCATAACTTAGCATGCATATTTTGACCTGATTCTTTCTGCAATCCTTAACAGTGAAGGAAAAAGATAGCACTGGGATGAGCAGGAAGCCAGGTCCCTGGGGGGATGGGGCTGAGGTGGGGACACCCCCCGGTCCCTGAGAAGCTTGAGCAGGGAGAGGGCAGGGCCACCCCAATCAAAACCCTCCGACTTCTCCCCCAGGGCTGCCGGGGGCTCTCCCAGCACCCCAGAAGGAAGCTGCGAACATCCAGGTTGTAAAACTTTCTTCTAGAAAATGTCCTAGGTCACTTTCCTTTTTCCTCCCTGCATTTTCAAGAGGATCTAATAGCAAGTGGGTCCTTGCTCCGCCTCCCTTTGTGTGGGGCCAAGCCAGGCTGGGGGGCTGGTCTGTTGGCTGACGGGCTACTCGGGCCACTCGGCAGTGCCCTGATTGCCTGGCTCTGGCCTCTGGGCAGCTCCATCCTCCAAAGCCTTGGACAGAAGCCACATGACCGGACCCAGTGCTGATGCTGTCCGGACAGCCCAGCCTGGGCCCCCCGAGGAGGGAGGGAGGAGGGGAGGGCCGCGGGGAGGAGGGAAAGATATTGACTACCAGGCCCGTGCCGGTTACTGTAGCAACGTTCAGAAATGACTGAGATCAATAGCAGCAGCCCGAATTTTATTTGCTTTTATTTCCTCTTTGGGAAAAGCCTCAGGCCTCACAATAAGAAGGGCAGCCGCAGGTGGCAGGGCTGGTGGCCGAGGCTGTGGTGGCTTCCGTGTCCTGAAGGTGGACGGCAGGGGAGAGAGAAACGGGTGTTCTTTCCAGTCGCAGTGGAAGGAGGTGGGGGTCAGGGAAGAGCCACGAGGGGGGCACTCCTGCCCGGCCATTTAGCTGGGCTAGCCATTTAGCTGTTGGGTTAGCCATGCAGTTTGGCAGCCGGGTCCCTTGGAGGGAGGAAATAATCAACAGTGGTAGGCACACATTTGTGCCTCTCTCAGCTTCTGGCCACTTTAACTTTCGTAAGGAGGCATCAAGGAGTCTAAATAGAGCCTAGAAGCTGGGCTGGGTGTCTGCTGCTGCGGGACCACTGGGGTGGTGTGGCCAGTCCATTCAGGATGCTTGGAAAAAATGACGCAGGCCAATCTCTATGCATCCACGCAAAGAACGGAGGTTCTGGTGGGGATGAAGTTATTGCTGACGCCTGGTAAGACTGTGTGCGGAGGTTCCCTAGTTCATCCCAGCACGAATGGATTAAAAACCAGACTCAGCCTCGCTTTGCAGATTACGAAGTACATCACACATCCTTTCTCCTCCGTCTCTTGCAGTGCCCTATGAGTTGCATGGACTACACTGTTGACAAGGCGGCCCGACTGATTAACCTGTCATTCGTTTGTTCATTCGGGTCTGCAAATATGTATTAGGTAACTGCCGTGTGCCTTTCCCTCTTCGGATGAAAAAAGCAACATTTATGCCCTCAAGGAGATTACGGTCTAGTTGAGGAAGGCAGGCTCCAAGTGAGCAAATGGTTATCTGACTTGTGCGATGGTGTACGTGCTCTGCAGAAATGAGGAAGAGTGGGGGAGGGGGGGATACAGGAGGAGTTGGGTGCTGGTAGCGATCTGCCTTTTGTACTAGGGCTCGGGGAATGAATGCCTCCCAGACGGTGGCACGCAAGCCGAATCCTGAAGGAGGCGAAGGAGTGAGTTATCGGATATTTGGAGGAGAGCATTCCAGGCAGCCGATTCAAGGTCACACGCTCGGGGGCGGGGCTTGCTGGAGTGAAACAGAGAAGTGAGAGGTGTGGTCAGAGAGGGGCGGGGACCGGGTGATAGAGCCTGCGAGGCCCTTCGGGAGACTTGTGGGGCATCCGTTGGGTTCACACAGCAGAATAACATGGTTGCCTTAGGTTTAGTTAAAAAAAAAAAAAAAGGGAAAAAAAAAAGACTCGCCTGCTGGGAAGCGGCTGCCTTGGGCCGCGGGAGCACGGAGTGAGGAGGCCGTGGACTGAGGGACCAGGGTAGTCAGGGCACGTGTGGAGAGCTGCGGGGGGATTCTGGCTGTGTTCCAAAGTCCCTGCCGGCAGGATGTACCGAGAGATCAGATACGGAGTGTGGTGACTTTTATACATAATGGTAGAAGGATAATATATGATTAGTATAACCATTAGCATATAATATGAACATATAGTTTATTCAAATATTGCCCAGTCTCTTTCATTTGATCACACTTTGCATTTTACACACTGTTTTCACAAATGTGCTTGCTGTGTCCTCCAGACTCCACGAAGAAGATTCGAGTTTGCGTTTTCAAGGTGAGATGGAAGCCCGGAAAGAAGAAATGGTTTTCCCCAGGTAATTCACCTATTTATATTTTATTTTGTATTTTCACGGGTCCTTCTCGTATGGTAGAATCAGGGTGCTCACAACAAACCTTGAAACCGTATTTGCCTGTCCCTGTTTTCTGGCCAGTCGCCCGGCTAGGTCCTGAGTTTTCTGAGCTCACTGCCCCTGCCCGACCAGAACTGTGCATCGGGCCAGCGTCCTGGCTGCCCACCCGAGCAGGTGCTTGGGCACCCGGGGCCCCTGTGCCGGCTCACTGAGGATGAGACCCAGCGAGGGAGGGGCCGCGCCCAGCAGAGCACGGCCCGGCCTGCGCAGCATCTGCCCCATGGCTTGCCTCCTCACCCCTGTCGTGGAGGCAAGGCTGAGAGCCAGAATTCAAGGGCCTCTTTGCGAGTGCGGGTCCGTGTCGAATGATCTAGACCATGGATGACAGAAAGCCCAAATGCATAGTCCAAGAAGAGTTGGGTATGCAGTTTCTGACTGCCCACCTGGAGTCCCTTTTGAAAGGTTGCGGTGCTGACCCCAGAGACAGACTCTCCTGTCGGAAGGCTTCTGACAGCCCTTTGCTTGGAGTGTGCCCTTTATAAATGCGGGTGAGCTACATAAGGGGCGCATGGCAGGTGCAGCCCATTGTCCTGTGGCCTCCCGACCATCAGGCAGCGGCGACCCCGCAGGCTCCTTGGCCTGCTTCTCTCCAGAAGCAGCAGCTCGCCTGGAGCGAAAATCCCGTTGGAGAGTTCTCAGGCTGTGCAGGTGAGTTTTGGCCTGTGCCTCTGTGGGAAACTCGGAGAGCCAACATCAGACCTTTGTCTCCGAGGGATCCCCTTAAGAGTGAGGGAGATGGGCTATTTCTATACGAACCCCTCAGCCATTTGTTGGTGGGGTCGAAGGACAAAGTGGACACAGGTGTGGACACGCAGCCCTCGAGGCTGGGCATCAGGCCTTCTTGCTCTGAAGTGGGAAGGACCAGGGGCTGTGGGTGTGAAGCTACATGATCTGGGTCAACAGTGAAGTGGAAGGACACGGGATTTGCAAATGACCATCTCTGAGGAATAGGTTCTCACGATGGGGGAACATGTCTCTTGAAACTTTCTAGAACCCGTTCTTTATAATTTCTCTGTGTCAGTCCAAGTAGGTCCTTAATCTTTTCTTACATACCTTGCCATACTGATAGGATTCTTACCATCTCAGTTTTGGTCGAGGAACCGAATTTTAGCAGATACAACAGATGCTGTATTTCAGAGCTTCCATAGATAAAATCCAAAGTAAATAAATGGTCAAGAATTGTTTAAGCCGGCCTGTAAGCTGTATGTTCCTCGTCTACAATGACATAAGGAACTGGGATCCGGAGGTAAACCAACTATAGCCCTAAGCACTTTGATAGTTCAGCTGACTTTCCAAAATTATTATTACTAATAGCAAGGTTCTCCAGATTTTCAGGACCACACTGTAAGTAGTGTTGATTTAGGACACTTAAACTTTTCTTCACACTGAGGATATAAAAGGGTTGGAAAGGAGAAATAATTTTTTTGGAAAGGTGTTGGCATGCCTGTCCCTCACTTTAAGCATTGTTAACCGTGCTCCTATGGGACCACTATGCGAGCCTACTGGAGTGCCTGTTGCGCAATCTAAGGGGTGTGAGGTAGGTTTGCTGCTGATGGCCCAGCTGGAGGCGGTCCAGAGGTGACTAACACTCCCCTGCGTTTCCAGAATTTATTAAGGCAGGGCTGAGCATCTTCCACGGAGCAGTGAAGGCCCTGCAGGTGAGGGAGCTGGTCTGGGTCGTCCTCATTCCTGCGCCACAGGGCTGCCTCCAAGGCTGATGGGATCTCAGCAGGAAGAACCCTCGAGACGGACCACCACATTCCTGAAGCACTATGGGAAGTTTCAGCCACTCACCCAAACAGAGATGTTGTCTGTTCACATTGAGGGAGCAGAAGAGGAGAGATGCTTCCAGAAGGATTCTCCAGAGAGCCCACCAAAGCTCCCCATCTAAGAAAAGGTCTGCTGTAAACACTGGCCAGCCCAGAGTAGGAAAGAGCTCACGACACCATCATTCAGGAATGATTTTCTGTCCCTTCCCTTCTCCTTGGGCCAACGCTGGAGGAGTCAGACATGCAGTCAGCTGCTGGTAGCGGTGGTGGGGTGGGGGACGGTTGGAACAAGATTTGCTCTTAGCTGGTGAGGTGATAATTGTTGAAGGAGAGTAATGGATTTATTATATTATTCTTCTTTATTTGTGTATGCTTAGAAGTTTCCATATTCAAAATGTTAAGAAATGAAAAGAAACAGAAGGTAGCAAGTGGGAAAAGAGGTGAGTGAGAAGAGAGAAGCTTTGTAACCACAGGAAACTCTAGCAAAGGAGGAGGATTAAGTGTTATTTTCAAATTAAGATTGAAGTGTTAATTATTATACCGAGCCAGACCTTCTAATTTCGCGATCAGGACTGAGCTTTGTGACTTCAAATGGCTATAGGACTTTATAATAACCAGAAATGACCAGAAAAGTCCGGGGAATTAATCCTAGGGGCAGATGAAAAAACTAATCCCACTGAGCAAATTTAAAGGGCATTAGACAATTTTAGCTAAGGGAAAGCAATTGCTGTTTTATGTAGGTTTTGGTCTGGATTCAGACAGAGTGTGGATTCAAAACTCCAGGAACTGTGCAAACTTGGGTCTGGGTTTTGTCATCTTGTCCGACGTCTGAGATGATGTCTGTAGAAGGTGATTGTGCCAGAGAACACACATGTGTGGTCTTTGTGTAGCAAATTGTAGATGCTGTTGTTAATCAGGTCATGGTATCATGTTACTGTAATGATGATGTAGGGATTGGATCGGCCGTCAGAAAATAGTGACTGAGTACAAGTTACATCTCAAGTCCTAGAATGAGTTCAGAGGACATGGAGGATGGTCTACAGGATTGAGAGGGAGAAGAAAGGGGAGAGGAGGAGATTGTCTGTGATCGTACCACGTGAGCTGTGCCTATCAACAAGCAGGTCACTCGCAGGGGACCAGCAGTAAAACTTGAACGTATTCGGAGCCTGGGGGCATGTGTTTGGAGCAGTGTCCCACGCAGTAGCACGAGTTGCGTGTGTGTTGGGGGGCAGGTGTCCTCAGCTCCCGGGAGGATGTGGACGGCTGAATCCCCTGGGCTGTGAGGAGGACCACCCCCTCTGGACCTAAGTAGAGGAGATTCTGCATTTACCAGCCCCCCCCCCCCCCCACTGGGTGGCCATAGTTCCACTCTGTCCAGCCGTGCGGGCCCCAGGACTTATTTCTGTTCTCAATTCAAATGGGAGAAAAGGAAGGAAGGAAAGCAGAAGGATCTCAGAGGAGATCTTCTCAGCACATCACAGAGCAACAAAATTGAACTTAACCCTCTGAGGTCTATCTCCTGGAAAGGTCTGCAGAACACACTAGAGAGAAATCCCCGTACTGCCATGCTCACTGTTAAGAAATGCTGATTATGGACTCCAAGGAAATTTACGTCAGGCCTCGGCAGTCCACAGCGTGGTGAAGGGTGTGCCTTGATGGATGGGAGGGGTCCCATGGCAAGTCTCGGTCTCACTGTGTGTACTCAGGTGTGCAAGGAAGTATGATTTTATTTTCTAAAATAAGTTTCATTTAGGGCCTTTGCCCTATTGGGCAACTGGGAACCCTAATATCACTCCTTCCTGAGATTTCCTGACATCCAAAATTAAGTTGAAATCCCAGGGCTTCCATAGGCCCAGTGCGTGGGAGTGGGTGTCCACCTCGTCCTTGCATGGTTTGACCTTGGAAGTCAGGTAATCCTGGTCACTGACGTTTTCACCGGGCATGGCCTTCTGGGTCCTACCCTCTGCTTTGCACCTATGTGCCCCTTGCTGCATACGGTCCTCTCGGGGGCCTGTCCACTCTGGCCCATAGTCAGTTCTTTCTGGGGCCTTTCCAGGACAGGCCATGCTTCCTGAACGCTTCCTGCCTTGGGACCCACAGATCATGCACCTTTTCTCACTGTTCATCCTCTGCAGACTCGATTTTTAGTCTGGATGTGGTCACAACAGGTTTGGGGAAACCTTGCTCTAGAAACTGAGCTTTTGGAAATAAACTCCCAGAAGGCTCACAGGCTAGTTTTACTTCTTATCCTGCTACAAAGAAGACTAGCTCTCCTGATAGACATTATGGGAAGTCCCAGTAGGAAGCCTTCTCAGAAGCAAGGGCCCTGTCTCCTATTTGGAATGGCCACAAATTAGGCTATTCCTAGGCTGATTTGCAGCCTCTCCTTACCCTGACACTCCTCTGCCAGCTGAAGGGAGGATGACTCTCAGATTGCACTGACCCAAGGAATGATTCTATGTCTGATTCAGCTGAAGCCTTTTTCCTTTGAATTTCATTAATAGTGTGATTAGCAATGAAATAGTTCCGTTAGACATTTTTATGTAGTTTTTTTTATTACAAAGTTAATAGAAACACATTGTGGAGAATTTAAAAAGTGGGAAGGGAGAGGGATGAGGAAAGAAGGTAGGTAGAGGGAGCAGTGAAGACAACTAGAGACAAATCATTCAAGAACACTTCTTGTGTGCTAGACTCCTGGGTGTTTTCTGTGCCTGCTTATTTAATCCTCACCACATCCCTATGGGGAGGGCTGTTATGAGCATTTTGTCATGGTGAGAACACTGGAGCACAGAGAGGTTTGGTAACTTTCTGAGGATCACACAGCCCCGGGCAGTCTGACTCACCATCAAGCAATACGGACTTCCAGATGTTATATTCCCGCGTCAGTTGGATTTAATTCGGTTCTTTCCATATATTTTAAAAATAATTTGTAGTTTTGATTTTGATTTCCTTTTTAATCTAGCCCAAGAGATTTTCATAACTTTCAAGAACTATCTTTTTTAAAAGATTTTATTTATTTATTTGACAGAGAGAGAGATCACAAGTAGGCAGAGAGGCAGGCAGAGAGAGAGGGGGAAGCAGGCTCCCTGCTGAGCAGAGATCGCAATGCGGGGCTCGATCCCAGGACCCTGAGATCATGACCTGAGCCGAAGGCAGAGGCTTTAACCCACTGATACACCCAGGTGCCCCAAGAACTCTATTTTTCTATGATGATATTTGAATTGTTGTTTTGAGTCATGGTCAGACTACCGTTTGTAGATTTTTCAGTTTCACCAAGCTTTACTTTTGGCTAAAGATGGAATAAGTATTTTTTTTTTAAGATTTTCTTCATTTATTGGTTAGAGAGAGAGAGAGAGAGAGCGAGCACAGGCAGACAGAGTGGCAGGCAGAGGCAGAGGGTGGAATAAGTATTTTAAAAGTGTCCTTAGATGTAAGACAGGAGTCAACCAACCAATCAATCAATGAGGATATCCTTAACCAAATCTTAATCCTTTGTCATTTTTTGCTAACTTAATCTGTAATATTTTAAAGGCATATTTATATTTTAAATTCAAATTGAGTTGGACTCAAGTTTTAGCATATTTATAGAAGATTTTGCTTCAGATGCTACATTATTTGCTCTAAGGCGTATATGACTTTTATAATTCTGTTTTGGATTTCATCTTTTACCCTTATACCATCTACCCTGTGGGATGCTTTAGACTTGAAATTGAGATTTGTTTGATGCTGAGATTACTGCTATTGCCTTTTGTTTGCTTGCATATTTTCATTCATCAGTACTCTTTCTGTCTCCCTCGTGTTCAACATTTGCTGCTCTACTCTAGGGGTTTCTCATGAATAACACAGGATATGGTGTTGTTTTTAACACAACCTAATCATCTGTGTATCAGTCTAGAAATTCTAGGTCATAGGTGGGTGATATCTTGATTTTTTCCCTGTTGCTTTTTTTAGAAAAAAGATTTTATTTATTTATTTATTTGAGAGAGAGCGCACACACATGAGGGGAGGAAGGAGCAGGGGGGAAGGTGAGGGAGGGGAAAAATCTCAAGCAGATTCTGAGCTGAGCAGAGGCTGGGGTTGGGGGGGTGGGGAGATGGGTGGGTGGCATGGGGTGGGGGAGTCAATCTCATGACCAAAGATCACCAAAGGAGCTAAAACCAAGAGTTGGGTGCTCAACTGATTGAGACACCCAGGCGCCCCAAGGTCATTTTATTTAAAGATTACCATTTATTTTATTTTACTCTTTCCTTTTTCTCAGTCTTTATTTCGGCTGACTCAATAGAATATATTTCATATTCTCCTGTTCCCTCATTTTAATTGGGAAGTTCTGATAGACCCCTATAGTCTCTACTGCTTTCCCTCTCCATTCTAAGGGAGATAGTAACCCTCCCTTCCTACTGTTTTTCCCCAACAACCGGGTGATTTTAGACACTTGAATACCTTAAAATTTTAGTTTGATATAAAATTTCCCCCAAACTGCATGTATGCTTGTTTCAAGACCCTCTTGGGAAAGGGGTCCCCTGTGAGAGGACCCCATCCCGCCTGACTGTTCCGTACTCTGAGGAATAGGGAGAAACAGTGACCTTTTCTTAAACTGCTGTCTTTAAAGTATTAAAGTACTAAAATTAATTTTCCTTGAATACGACAGCAGAAGGAAACTGAAGAAAGAGCTGAATTTCAGATGAATGTTTCTTTATTACATGCTATTACTCCCTTCCTGAAAGATCCGTCCAGAGTTAAGAAACAGCTAATAAAATATTAACAGGTGGGAGTTACCTTTTAAGATTACACCTTTTAAACTGTAGACATTTTATCCTTGCTATACGGCATAGAAAAAATGAGCACTTTTTTCTGTCTCCATTTCCTCCATGTCTCAACTTTTGTTGGTTATAGTATTACTTTTCCTTGGTTTATGACATTTGCATTCTGGTCTTTAAATTGCATAATAATTGAGTCTTAGTTCTATATTTAAATAGATTCCATAATTACCACTTGTCTCTTAGCACAGCTTTTTATATCTGATTTTAAAAATTTTTTTTCATTATTTTTTTTTTTTGGAGATAGAGACAGAGCATGAGCTAGCATATGGGGGTAGGGGCAGACAGAGAGGGAGAGAGAGAATCTCAAGTATATGACCCTTTGAGCATGCAGCCCAGAGGGGTTCTATCCCATGACCCTTAGATCATGGCTTGAGCCTAAATCAAGAGTTGGAGGACCATAGGGGAAGGGAGGGCAATCCAAAGGGGGAGAAATCAGAGAGGGAGATGAACCATGAGAGGTTATGGACCCTGAGAAACAATCTGGGTGTTTCAGAGGGGAGGAGGGTGGGGGAGGGGTAAGAGGGTGACGGGTATTGAGGAGGGCACGTGCTGTGATGAGCACTGGGTGTTACACTTAACTGATGAATCACTGACCACATCAAAAACTAATTATATACTATACAGTGGCTAACTGAGCATTAAAAAAAAAAATAAAAAGAGAGTTGGATGCTTGACTGTGCCACCCAGGAATGCTTTCGTATCTGATTTTTAATTTTGATAATTTCCTGGGTGTCAAAGCCATTACCAAGAAGTTTTTACAAAAAAGAGCTCAGAGTCATATATATTCAACACTTACTGTAATTCAAGGCAGTGATCATTGTTAAATACTATCTAATAATCATAAATAGAATAATAGAATAATGATAATAATACCTTTTATTCTATTGAGAATATTTTACTTATTCATCTACTATTTAATTGTTTTCTTTTCAAAATTGATGTTTCTTTGTTCCTCACAGAATAAAATTATTACCTCTTTGTTTTTTCTAAAGATATATTTACAGAAGCATTTCTTTTCTCATCTGCCTTTTTATTTTGGTTTCTTTCACTACGCAGAAATTTTAATTGTATGCAATTAAAACTGATGATCTATTCTTTGTGATTTCTTCTATTACTTCTAAATTTACATACTTATTACTCAAGTTCATAGTCTATTTCTTCTATAATTGGCATTTAATATCTTAACAGGTAGCTCTGTAATTCATTTAAAGTTCATTTAGTATATGGTTTAAGGAGAAACTCAAAGTTAATTTTTTTTCCAAATTCATAACTAACACAAATTTTGGCAAGTTCTTCCCTTCCTATATTTGGTGACTATTGAATTCGAATAACCACCCTCCCACATTTTCTGTCTCCTGACTTCTTTTGTCTTCTTTTCGGATGCCTATTTTCATCTCTTACTTTTGTGATATAGGACATCCCCCCTGCTTTGCCATTTGCATTGATTGTCTCATTGAGATAATTCTCTTGATCAGCCTTTTCCAAATTGTGTTTCCCGTGTTTCAACAAGGTCTCTGACATACAATGCAATTTCTGGCCACATCACTTATTTCTCCAACTTAAATTTAATAGCAGATCAAAGGCTGTTTTCCATATTTAACCAAGAACACTGGAAGTAGTTTTAAAAGGTCTCTGTGTGGGGCACCCACTTGTATCTTCACAGCAAGAATGGGAGACCAATGAACCTCTCAGTTATCAAACTGATTTGGTCTCCTCCTCTCTGAACAAACTTTTCCCCCCAGAGATCTGAAGCATCTGCGGGATAGGGTCCCCAAAAAGGAGACTTACCATTACCCTGGGACACTGAGTGTAAATTCTCCACACGTGTCACACCAAGAGAGCCAGTCTGGACAGTATCTGTAGTACAAACACACTGTTCTTACCTCTATTATGGTGTCTAATCATTTGTTCTGCTAATTTATCTTTTTATAAGCGTGAATCTCTCTTCCCTAACATAATGAGTTGCCAGAGGGCAGGAAATATATACTTTTAATTTTGCGTCTCCAGTGCTGAGCACAGAAGCTGCCTTGTGGTTAAGGCTTAATTGCTGTTCATTAGTGAGTGATCAACTTTCCGAAGCCCCACCTTCTTCCCCAAACCGATGTAGACCAACCAGCCCATGGATGGACCATCACACGATCAAAGAGAAACAGTGACACAATTGGCAAAGGCAGTTCCCCTGTTTACTTAAATCAGTCGTGTTTGTATGCAGTCAGGCGGTTTCGGATATTGGATCCATATTCTGTGACCAATCCAGAGATGAATCAGACACGATTCTGTTCCTCAAGGAACTCAGAATTTCTGAGGCTAGATGACACATTGGCTTACACGCAATTCAGAGGGAAACTGATTGGTGCCGTATAGGCTCTGCATCAGGAGAGGGAAGAAAGGAGATGAAGAATAATCTTTTTCCCCATTAGCCTTTGGGGATCAGAAACACCATAATTTTGGTCTTATTATAGACTGCCCCATGATTAATATTTCCATCTAAGAAGCAATTAAGGAATTATTATCCAGGGAGATTGTGACAAAGGAATTAAGCCACGCCAGCTCTGTTCAAGCTTGGCTTTGAGTATTGAAAATTAAGTCTGTTTAGAGGAAAGGCTTACATTTTGTCCTCGGCTTTTGCTCAGGTGCTGTGTAAGAACCACTGAGTGGATAAGTAATAAATTATCTAGAACTACCTAGCAAATGCAATCCACAGTGCTAAATGCAATGCATTATAATCATGGTGTGAAAATAAAAATAATAATAATTTAACATGTGGACTCCAAGGGGCAACAATCTGTTTTAGTCTGTTAAAGTACATGCATTTTGAGATATAAAACTATACTTTTCAGTGTTATAGGAAGTGCTTAATTATTTCCAACTATTATTGAAATAGTGGAGAAATCATCTTGCCTCAGTACTGGAAACATACTGCGTTCACAAGTGCATCTAATTATAAACATTTTATTGGGATTTTTTGAAAACCTTGTTTTTTTTTTTTTTTTGAGGTGCTAAATGGAAAGACTCACTACAATTACAAAACAACTTTAAAAAATATATACAAGACATCAACTCTAAATTTGGTACTTCCATATCTATAATTCACAGAAGAGTAGAGTAGTAAGGGGACCTCCTTTTACTTGGGAGAGTTCAGTAGCCGAGAGAGGTCAATTTCCTTGCCAAGTAGGAATAGGCCAGGAACGAAACCTATGCTTTCTTACCTTCTTCCCAGGGCTTGTCTTTGGAAGGTTTTTTTTTTTTTTTTTTTTTAATGGAAAGTGGAATTTCTATGTTCTTGTTTGAGAGGTGGAGACACTAAGGTTTCATGTCATGAAACCGTCTAGCTGACCCAAGTAGGCAGCAAGTGGTAGGTCCCTGATCAGAATCAGAGTGCTTATTCCTCTCCTTCCTGGGCTCTTCTCATGATGCCCTCCTCTACTGTAGGAGCAGAGTCTGCATACCTTCGAAGAGGTTGTCTCCCCTCTTCTTTAATTTCCTGGTTGACCCATTCATTCCTTAGCAGGATGCTCTTTAGCCTCCATGTATTTGGATTCTTTCCAACTTTCCTCTTGCGGTTCAGTTCTAGTTTCAAAGCATTGTGGTCTGAAAATGTACAGGGAATGATCCCAAACTTTTGGTACTGGCTGAGACCTGATTTGTGACCCAGGATGTGACCTATTCTGGAGAATGTTCCGTGTGCACTAGAGAAGAATGTGGATTCTGTTGCTTTGGGATGGGATGTTCTGAAATATATCTCTGCTGTCCATCTGGTTCAGTGTGTCATTTAAAACCTTTATTTCCTTGTCGATCTTTTGCTTAGATGATTTGTCCATTTCAGTGAGGGGAGGTGTTAAAGTCCCTTACTATTATTGTATTATTGTCAATGTGTTTCTTTGATTTTGTTATTAATTGGTTTATGTAATTGGCTGCTCCCATGTTAGGGGCATAGATACTTAAAATTGTTAGATCTTCTTGTTGCACAACCCTTTAAGTAGGATATAGTGTCCTTCCTCATCTCTTATTATAGTCTTTGGCTTAAAATATAATTTGTCAGATAAAAGGATTGCCACCCCAGCTTTCTTTTGAGGTCCATTAACATGGTAAATTGTTTCCCACCCCCTCACTTTAAATCTGGAGGTGTCTTTGGGTTTAAAATTAGTTTCTTACAGGGCGCCTGGGTGGCTCAGTGGGTTAAGCCGCTGCCTTTGGCTCAGGTCATGATCTCAGGGTCCTGGGATCGAGGCCCACATCGGGCTCTCTGCTCAGCAGGGAGCCTGCTTCCCTCTCTCTCTCTCTGCCTGCCTCTCTGCTACTTGTAATCTCTCTCTGTCAAATAAATAAAATCTTTAAAAAAAATAAAATTAGTTTCTTACAGACAGCATATTGATGGTTCTTGTTTTTTTAATCCATTCTGATACACCGTGTCTTTTGATTGGGGCATTTAGTGTGTAACTATTCAGGGTAACTATTGAAAGATATGAATTTGGTGCCATTGTATTGCCTATAAGGTGACTGTTACTGTATATTGTCTCTGTTCCTTTCTAGTCGGTTACTTTTAGAATCTTTCTTTGCTTGGAGAACCCGGTTCAGTATTTCCTCTAGGACTGGTTTGGTGTTTGCAAATTCTATTAGTTTTTTTTGTCCCGGAAGCTTTTTATCTCTCCCTCTATTTTCAGTGACAGCCTACCTGGATATTTTTCTTGTTTATTGCTCTGAATGTAACTTGCCAGTCCTTTCCTGACTGCCAGATCTCTGTGGATATGTCTAGAATATTATTCTAATATTGTTTTATCTTATGGTATCACTTACCTCTTGAATTCTCCCCTTGTGTTGCAATAGTTGTTTATCTCTCTTTTTCTCAGCTTTTTTATTCTCCATCATTTGGTTTTCTCTATCACTAATTCTCTTTTCTGCCTCATTTATCCTATCAGTAAGAGCTTCCATTTTTTTGGTTACACCTCATTAATAGCTTTTTAGATTTTAGATTTTAGTTCTTTTATTTCTCCAGAAAGGGATTTTATTTCTCCAGAAAGGGATTCTCTAGTGTCTCATGTGCTTTATTTCAAGTCCAGCAAGCATGTTGATAATCATCATTCTGAACTCTGGTTCTGACATCTTACTGATGTCTATATTGATTAGGTCCTTAGCTGTTGGTACTGCCTTTTGTTTTTTTTGAGGTGAGTTTTTCCTCCTTGTCATTTTATCCAGATAAGAATAGATGAATGAGAGGGTAGCAATGACCCCAGGAAAATATACAGTAACCAAATCAGAAGAGACCCAAAACCGGGAGGAGAAGAAAGGAGGGGGGAAATACATACATACATATATGTGTGTGTGTGTGTGTATATATATATATATATATACATATATATATATGTATATATGAATGACTGGTGAATAGAACAGAGCCACATGCTTGATTTTGGGTGTATTTTGGTCTTTTTGGAGAAGCTGCCTTCCAAAATTTTAAAGAAAGAAAAACTTAGCTGGTGAGGATGCTGAGAAAGGGGAACCCTCATATACTGTTGGTGGGAATGCAAGCTGGTGCAACCACTCTGGAAAACAGCATGGAGGTTCCTCAAAAAGTTGAAAATAGAGCTACACTATGACCCAGCAATTGCACTACTGGATATTTACCCTAAAGATACAAATGTAGTGATCCAAAGGGGCACGTGCACCTGAATGTTTATAGCAGCAATGTCCACAATAGCCAAACTATGGAAAGAACCTAGATGTCCATCAAAAGATGAATGGTTAAAGAAGAAGTGGTATATATACACAATGGAATACTATGCAGCCATCAAAAGAAATGAAATCTTGCCTTTTGCAATGATGTGGATGGAACTAGAGGGTATTATGCTGAGTGAAATAAGTCAATCAGAGAAAGACAATTATTATATGATCTCCCTGATAGGAAGAATTTGAGAGGCAACATGGTGGTTTAGGGGGTAGGGAAGAAAAAATGAAACAAGACGGGATTGGAAGGGAGACAAACCATAAGAGACTCTTAATCTCACAAAACAAACTGAGGGTTGCTGGGGGTAAAGGGGTAGGGAGAGGGTGGTTGGATTATGGACACTTGGGAGGGTATGTGAGTGCTGTGAAGTGTGTAAACCTGGCGACTCACAGACCTGTACCCTGGGACTAATAGTAAATTATGTGTTAATAAAAAATTAAAAATTAAAAAAAGAAAGAAGAACATATATATACAAAAATAAGGGTAAACACGATGAAGGGGTGAAATACGACTGTAAAATGAACATTAAAAAAGATTCTAAAAAAGGAATTGATACAATAAGAAGTTGGTTGAAAAAAGAGAGAAAGAAAAAGAAAAAAAGAGAATATGATAAGGCTGGAGACCAGAACAAAGCCATACACTAGATTTAGGATATATTTTGAAGTGTTAGAAGAAACTGTATCCTGAAAGGATATATTTTGATCTGTTAGAAGAAACTGTATCCTAAAATTTTTTTACAAGATTTTATTTTTATTCATTTGACACACAGAGAGAGATCACAAGTAGGCAGAGTGGCAGGCAGAGAGAGAGGGGGAAGCAGGCTCCCTTCTGAGCAGCGAGCCCAATGTGGGGCTCAATCCCAGGACCCTGAGACCACGACCTGAGCTGAAGGCAGAGGCTTAACACTCTGAACCACCTAGGCGCCTCTGTGTCCCAAAATTTTAAAGAAAGAAAAACTTATATGTATACAAAAAATAAGGTTAAATACAATGAAGGGATAGAATATGACTATGACAATGAACATTAAAAAAGATTTTTAAAAAGGTATTGTAAGGGCACCTGGGTTTCTCAGTTGGTTAAGCAACTGACTTCGACTCAGGTCATGATACTGGAGTTCCAGGATCGAGTCCCACATTAGGCTCCCTGCTCAGCAGGGAGTTTGCTTCTCCCTCTGACCCTCTCCCTTCTCATGCTTTCTCTCTCAAGTAAATAAATAAAATCTTAAAAAAGGATCTAATATGATAAAATAGTTTAAAAAGGTTAAGTTAAGAAAGAAGGAAAATTAAAAAAAATAGAATAAGAAAAAAAGAAAATTAAAAAAATTAAACTTTGAAAGATTTTAGAATCATGGGGAAAAAGCCATGAATTGTATGTGGTGTATTCTCCTAACTCTAGAGTGCCACAGTTCGCATTGATTGGTGAATTTGGTGTTGGCTGGATGTTCTTGTTGATCTTCTGGGGGAGGGGCTTGTTGAGGTGATTTTCCAGTGTCTTTGCCTGAGACACAATTGTACCACCCCTTCCAGGGGCCAGGCTGAGTAATCTGCTCGGATTTATTCTCCGGAGCTTTTGTTCCCTGAAAGCTTTCCGTACCACTTTGGAGGACAGGAATGAAAATGGTGGCCTCCCAATCTCCTGCCCGGAGGAGCCGAGAGCTCAGGGCTCCACTCCTCAGTGCACCCTCAGAGAAAAGCCGTCAATCCCTCCCATCTCCCTGGTCTCTGGCTGCACTCCTAGCTCACCTAGCCTGTGACCGAGCATTTCTTTCTCTGGAGCACGGCCCCATTTGGAGTCTCCAAACCCAGCAGATTCCTGCTGCACTCCCGAGATGCTCCTCCTGGAGGAGGAAGGTGAGTCTCCCTGGATCTGCCACTTGTGGCGTCCCTGCTCAAAGACTGGTGGCTCGACTGTGCCACGGATCATGGTTTAAGGTAACCCCGAGCTGAGAGTCCCCTCCATGGCTCCAGTCTCTGCAGCCAGCTTCCCTGCACTGATACCTGGGAGCTCTGCCACACTCAGACACCCCTGGTCTTTTTGTGTCCCCGCAGATCCTGAGACCTCACTGTCCCTGCGAGGGATCAACACCCTCCCCCCCTCACCCCCCCCACTTAGCCTGTGGAGTGACATCCCTCAGTGGAACAGACTTCTAAAAGTTCTGATTTTTGTGCTCTACTGCTCTACCACTTGCTGGGAGGCGGCCCCTCCCCCGAAGTCTGTCTTCCTGTATGTCACCTTGGATTCACTTCTCTGTTTGTCCTACCTTCCAGTAAGTGGTCACTTTTCTGTTCCTAGAATTGCTGCTCTTCTTGTTGATCTTCTGTTGAGTTTGTAGGTGTTCAGAATGGTCTGATATCTATCTAGGGGAATTCCTGGGATCTGAGGAATTTTAGGTCTCCTATTCCTCTGCCATCTTGCTCCTCCCCTCCAGGAATGACAGTCTTAGTCCACGTTGTATTTTATTTTACTTTTTAAGATTTTTATTTATTTATTTGTCAGCGAAAAGAAGCACAGAGAGCTTCAGGTTGAACAGGCAGAGAAGGCAGAGGGAGAAGCAGGCTTTCTGCTGAGCAAGGAGCCTGATATGGGACTTGATCCCAGGACCCTAGGATCATGACCTGAGCTGAAGGCTGATGCTTAACCAGCTGAGCCACCCAGGCATTCCTTATTCCACATTTTAGATGGAAAGTTTCTTTGTCTGCATTTCGGAATTTCCCCAGATCTCAGTGTAGTGACCTTCTACTCATTCATTTAGTCCACTGGCTTCGAAATACTTGATTGTCTCCACTAGCCATTTCTTATAGCCCTCTCCAGAAATTTTCTACATGATTAATGTTACATTTAAAGACCTCCGCTTTGGATCCGCTTGTGGTAGATGCCACACAGCTGTAGCTGTCAACGGGTCATGCTGTGTGATAAATTAGCCAAATGTAGCTCTGGAAATGCTGTCACTTTCCTCCATTAATGCAAGAGCCATGGATGAGTCCCTGCATTAACACTGATCCAAATTACACCAGGGCTCAACAACAGAGCTCTGTGTGGGGAGGATTCTCCTGATGTGAGTCCCAGACACTTGAGGGATGGCAGGTACCAGTGGAGGAGCTCCTCACAGAAGACTGATTCTCCTCCATAGGGGTCGGCCAACAATGGGACCCTAAATCACTTCTTGGTTACAGGCTTCTTTTTCCTTTCTTCCACTGTTTATTCCATGTTTCCATTTTTCTAGATGGTGCATTTGAATATGGTGTGGGGAGACTGCCTTCATTATTTTGAGGGGAAATCTGGAATCATCCCATGGTGAGTCATAGTGTCTGGAGGTCATCCAGAGGTCGCCATCTCTGTGTTGACCCAGATACGACCCATTCTGAGGAGGTTGTGGTTGTGGGTCAAGACAGTCTCTCCCTGGGGCTTGCCTGGGCACTCTCTTTTTCTGCTTTTTTAACACCACTGCTCTGGGCTTTTATCCTATGCTATGCATAGCACTTTTCCAAAGAGGGAGCGAGGCAAGTTTCTGCTTACTAAACGGTAATCACAGCCATTTTTCCTTGAGGGGGTGCCTGGGACACCTCGGGCAGAGTCTGGTGGTTCATATTTTCTTCTGTCAAAGTCTCTTGGTTTGGTCCTGTGGATGGACTGTCATACTGTTCGTGATGGCTTAACCTCTGGAGGGCCATTTTATTCTTGTATCTCCTGGTTCCAGGGTTTTTCCTACCCTGATAGGAAAAACAGATTGCATTCCCTTTCCATTTGTGTGTGTAATTGATAAGGAGGGCCATAGAAGGCATCCGTAGCTGGTCTTCAATTCCTGCTCACTTGGCAGGGGTGATACCATTATTACACAGGTGTGGCCAACTGAGCAGTGTCCCTGCATGTCCAGTGGGACTTCGTTTAAATCAGGCCCTTCCTGTTTACACCCTTGGGGAGACCTTAGAACAGTTACCTTTCCCCTTGGCCTGGCCCTGAATGCGTGTTCTCTCTGTCGACCAATTCATTCTGGCCACTGCTCCCTTGATTCTCTGCCTCATAGGGTGATGGGGAGAGTCTCTCTGCCCCTTGTGGACAGGATGACCAGTTGTCTGATTGACGTGGAGCTGAAAGCAGAGCCTTTTGGAGCAGAAACCAGGCTGTCATAAGCATCCCATCACTGGCATTCTATGAAATAGCAAAAAACTCTCACTTCTGCTCCCTGGCTGAAGCAGTCGGGGTTATATTGGTTATTATTCCTTGACCACTCTTGAGTGGGCTGTGCATAAATGAGGTAGATGTTTAAAATGTAGAGAATTGCTGGTGAAAGACCAATGCTTGTCACTAGACGGACAGCCTCCCCAGGAGTAGGCTTCCTTCCTGTGGATCCCGATGGTCCCATTGGAGACACTGAAAGCAGAGCTCTTGCTTCCTTCCCACCAGCAGCTGGATAGACAGGCTTTGACTTCCCTCAGGGGAATGGTGCTGGTGGGCACTTTCTTGGCGAACACATCGGCCTCTCCGTGTCCATCACTACAATTCTGGTCCAAGCCATCTCTAGGACTACTGCATGGTCTCCCAAACTCATTTATCTGCAGCTACTGGCTTTGCTCCTTTTTGTAGCACACATTCTGTCAATGAGACAAGCCACTGAAAATCCTCCAGTTGCATCCCTGCTTCATATAACCCTCCACTAGTTCATGAGTTCTTCCCTGCCTCAGGCCCTTGGTACTTGCAGTTCCCTCTGGCTGGAGTGTTCATCACGTATTTGGAACTGTTTCATTCTTCAGATTCACTTCAAAGTCCCCTCTTCAAATAAACCTTGATTGACCCTTATCTGTAGCATCCCTTACCCCACCCTGCCCTAGGTATTCTCTACAACATCATTTTTTCTATGGTCATTAGAGAACTGAGTATCTGCAATTATCTTTGCTGTGACTGTGACTGTTGCTCTGTAGGAGACCATCATATCCACAAAAGAAGGCTCTCATCTGCCTGGGTGAGGGCTGATCCTCCTAACTGTTCCTGCTGGCAACTGAATAGCCCCTCAGAATATACTGTGGAATGAATCTCTCTGCCAAGTTTTAGGTTTGGGGCTATTTAGGTGCAGCTTCTAGAATCATTCCAAAGCCCCACATGGTTAGGAGTATGACGATGGAAAGAGGCTCCTCAAAAATGTTATCTGTCTATGAGGCACCTGGGTGGCTCAGTTGGTTAAGCATCTGACTCTTGTTTTTGGCTCAGGTCATGATCTTAGGGCCTTGGGATCTAGCCCTGGGTTGGGCTCTGTGCTCCATGGGAGAGTCTGCTTGAGATTTTCTCTCTCCTTCTCTCTCTACTCCTCCCCATGGAGGAGAGCATGGAGAGCTCTCCATGGCTCTCACATGGGTGCTCTCTCTCTCTCTAAAATAAAAATAAATAAATCATAAAAAAATATTCTCTCTGTATATTTGGGGGTTTAGTTATCTCTTGCAGGCTGGGGTCTGTTTTCCCATCTCTAATAAGAACCATTTGATGGTTCTTGGATACCTCTTATGATCTTTCTGGGATACCTCTTATGATCTTTCTTGCTTGAATTCTTATGTTTTCAGTGTACGATCCCCTGTCTCTCAGAGATCTCATCCTCTCGGGTACTAGAATGAGAATAATTGCACACAGATATTTATGGCATTCCTGTAGATGATACGTATTTATGAGATGGCTCTATTGACCAATACTTTTTTTTTTTGTCTTGGAGGAAAAGTTATGTCTGATTTAGAGAAATTGAAATTCTTTTTGAAGAGTAAGGGACTTGTGTGTGGAGTGTGTCAGCACTGCATTAAAGAATTGTGAGCTGTTTTCTCTTAGAATGTGTGGCAGGTTCCATCTGGTCACATAGGGAGTGGGAGCGGCCCTTCCCCTCCTCTGCTCTCACAGGCCCGAACCTGTGGGGGCAGGAAGCTAATTATCACCTCCTAGGATGGTGGGAACCTTGTCTCAGTCTTGAAAGAACTGTCTTCATGCTGTCCTTAGAAGGGAAAAGACCCACACAGACAATTATTTCCTTAGCTCCATGCTACTCTGTGAGCATATGTGCCAGACATACTTGAACTTTGATCATGAGACTCATGCAGAATTCAATGTGAAGAGAAGTATTGGCTGAGGAGGCACCACAGCCCCCCTACTTGGTGATTATAATGAATATGGGTGTCCCCCCATGTGCTGAGTCACTGTGGGAGCAAGGTGGGCTTTGGCAAAGGCCGCCACATGGAACCATGTCCCTACCATTGTCAAGATCAGACTCTCTAGAGAGAAGGGGGTGTTGCGCATGAAAAACCCCCACTCTGCTATAACTTCTCTCATCCCACCAGGCAATCAGCTGCAGCAAGGCTGAGAGAAGGTGGTTTGAAAGGTCTGCCCTGTGTAGTATAAGTCCTAGGAGGGTGTGAAGGGGGATGTCTTACAAGATGGACTGCAGAGCCCTTGTCAGGACAATGAAAGTCTTTTTCTCATCTCACATGGAAACTCACACCCGTGCTGTGCTCTGTGCCAAGTGGTTCACATTCTCTGTCTCATTTTGTCCTGACAACATCATGTGAAGCAGGATTTTATTTTTAAATAACTATTTTGTAGAAAGGGCTCTTTAAAAAGGATAACTGTTTTGCCCAAAGTCACATAATCAGTCCCTAGAAGTGAGATGCTCTGGTTTCCTTTTGCAGTATAACAAGCCATCTCCAAATTTAGGGGTATGAAATGGCAACCACTTACTACACTTATGGATTCTGTGGGTCAGGACTTCGGAAAGGGCACCGTGGGATATCTCTGCTCTACCAAGGACCCCAGTGACTGTAGGTATGCCTGAGTAGAGGTGGGGGCTCTCTGGAAGGCTGGGGTTTGCTGGAACTGTTGCCAAGAGCACCTTCATGTGGCCTCTACATGTAGTTTGGGCTTCACCAACATGGTGACTGGCTTTTGGAAGAAGAGTCCCAAGAGGACCATCAGAGACCAAGCATTCCTGAGGACCAAAGCAGGAATTCTAAGGCTTCTCCTGACCTAGAAAATCATCCAGCTACTTCCTCCCCACTCCATACACTAAGAAGTCACAAGTCAGTCCCATTTTATGTGGACCCTCCCCTGTCCCCCATGGAATGGGTGTCAGAGAATTTATGGCTATGTTTTAAGATGGCCACACAAAATTTGAATCCTGGTTGTATGACCACTGCCCTTCTCATGAGACATGTTGCCTGGGTATAAGAGGCAATGTGTCCTCAGGGGAAGCTTCAGGAGGGACATGAGGGATATGTTTTTAACATGGCTACAGCACTAAGTCCCTTTGGCCCTAGAAGAGAAAATGCAGCAAGTAGCAGCATGGCTTGGGAGACAGCAGTCCACGGTAGAGCCAGGGGACCCAGCTGTACAGCTTTGGATGACCTGCTCCAACTCTCCTGCTTCAGGCCCTCCATGTGAAGGGGGTAATCGCAGCATCTCCAGGCCCATCTATAGGGTACAGTGCCCAGGAGATGTGCAAGTCTCACAGATTTTCCAACCTGCTCTTTGGACAGGAGGAAGGGCTCTGGATCTGCAGGGAGGCACTGCTACTCATTCCTTCAACCCACTGCTCTCAGACACACTCAGGGGACAGGCCAGCCTTCTATACCCAGCCAGAATCCCAGAAGCCTAACCAGACCCCCTCAGACTACATGGTCTTTTCCTTCCCTGACCATCTACATATATTGATTCTGTTATACTTTGTTCAGTTGCCAATTCCTCACATCCTGGAAAGGATACTAAATGTGGAATCACAATTTCCTTTTGAAGCCTTGGCTCCACAGTATCCTAGGTGAGTAACCACGGGCGTATTACGTAGCCTTTTATGACCTTGGTTTTCTGCAAATCAGTGATCAGTCTACCTGTTCAAGGAATGTTATGGGGATTGAATGAGCTGACATGAAAAAGTGTTTTCTAACCTGATAAGCATAACACATGCTTGGTGTTTTTAATATGATCATTTCCTTTAGCACTTAGCAAGCAGGGTACTTCGTCCACAGCAGGCGCTTAATAGATATGTGGACTTTAGTCTTGATTTACACCAGATCCCAAATGAAGTGTTTGTGTTAGAGGGAGATTGGAACTTTCATCTCCTGTCCTGCTCAGAGACATATGTCACAGAAGCCCTTCTGAAAGAATTGGCCACACTGTACTTTTTCTCTCCCTGCCAGGCTTGAAGAGGGATCACGGGCTTTTGTAACTGACATAATCACAGCATTGATTAAGGGGAAATAACTGACTCCATCCATTTAATTGAAGAGCTGGGTGTATGCACCCCATTCTCAGGCTCTCTGCGTCTGGGCAAAGTTGGCCTGGGAAGCATCCAGGCACTCCTCTTACAGGAGATTCTGGAAGCTGAATAAATTTTTGCAACAACTCACTTCATCCATCAGAGATTCAATTACATTAGTCTAGGAAATGCATGGAAACAGTACTCCCCATGTCAGACTTCTGCAAAAAGAGTGACCAGACCAAACTCACAGGAGACAAATCTTGGTGCATGGCATATTTCTTGTAATTTTTAGTCTGCTCTATTTTTATTGTGATAAATGGGTCTGTGTTTTAAACATCAGACATTTATTAGGTTCCCACTGTGTGCTCTGTGCTATTTTAGAAGCTATGTGGACTATAGATCAGAAGAAGCTGTCCGTGCATTTATGACAGTTTTTTGGTATGTGTTCGGAGATGAGCGTGCAGAGCACAACACTGAATTTATGTGAAGACCAGACAGTGAGGCTGGGTTGGCCTGGACTCTGGAAGGGCAGACAGTATGGGCAGCCAGCATGTGAGTTGTATTTAGTTCTACTTTTTTCTTTTTTTTTTTTTTTTTTTTTTTTTTTTTTTTATTTTATTTTATTTTATTTATTTTTTTTTTTTAATTTTTTTATTTTAATAAACATATAATGTATTTTTATCCCCAGGGGTACAGGTCTGTGAATCGTCTGGTTTACACATTTCACAGCACTCATCATAGCACATACCCTCCCCAATGTCCATTTCCCCACCACCCTCTCCCATCCCCCTTCCCCCCCGCAACCCTCAGTCTGTTTCTTGAGATTGAGTCTTTTATGGTTTGTCTCCCTCCCAATCCCATCTTTTCATTTTTTCTTTTCCTACCTCCCCCCAAACCCCCCCACCTTGCATCTCCACTTCCTCATATCAAAGAGATCATATGATAGTTGTCTTTCTCCGATTGACTTATTTCGCTAAGCATGATACCCTCTAGTTCCATCCACGTCGTCGCAAATGGCAAGATTTCATGTCTTTTGATGGCTGCATAGTATTCCATTGTGTATATATACCACATCTTCTTTATCCATTCATCTGTTGATGGACATCTAGGCGCTTTCCACAGTTTGGCTATTGTGGACATTGCTGCTATAAACATTCGGGTGCACGTGCCCCTTCGGAGCACCACGTTTGTATCTTTAGGATATATACCCAGGAGTGCAATTGCTGGGTCGTAGGGTAGCTCTATTTTCAGTTTTTTGAGGAACCTCCACACTGTTTTCCAGAGTGGTTGCACCAGCTTGCATTCCCACCAACAGTGTAGGAGGGTTCCCCTCTCTCCGCATCCTCGCCAGCATCTGTCATTTCTTGACTTGTTAATTTTAGCCATTCTGACTGGTGTGAGGTGGTATCTCATTGTGGTTTTGATTTGTATTTCCCTGATGCCGAGTGATGTGGAGCATTTTTTCATGTGTCTGTTGGCCATCTGGATGTCTTCCTTGCAGAAATGTCTGTTCATGTCCTCTGCCCATTTCTTGACTGGATTATTTGTTCTTTGGGTATTGAGTTTGATAAGCTCTTTATAGATTTTGGATACGAGCCCTTTATCTGATATGTCGTTTGCAAATATCTTCTCCCATTCTGTCAATTGTCTTTTGGTTTTGTTAACTGTTTCCTTTGCTGTGCAAAAGCTTTTGATCTTGATGAAATCCCAATAGTTCATTTTTGCCCTTGCTTCTGTTGCCTTTGGCGATGTTCCTAGGAAGAAGTTGCTGCGGTGGAGGTCAAAGAGGTTGCTGCCTGCATTCTCCTCAAGGATTTTGATAGATTCCTTTCGCACATTGAGGTCCTTCATCCACTTTGAGTCTATTTTCGTGTGTGGTGTAAGGAAATAGTCCAATTTCATTTTTCTGCATGTGGCTGTCCAATTTTCCCAGCACCATTTGTTGAAGAGGCTGTCTTTTTTCCATTGGATATTCTTTCCTGCTTTGTCGAAGATTAGTTGACCATAGAGTTGAGGGTCTATTTCTGGGCTCTCTATTCTGTTCCATTGGTCTATATGTCTGCTTTTGTGCCAGTACCATACTGTCTTGATGATGACAGCTTTGTAATAGAGCTTGAAGTCTGGAATTGTGATACCACCGACTTTGGCTTTCTTTTTCAATATTCCTTTGGCTATTCGAGGTCTTTTCTGGTTCCATATAAATTTTAGGATTATTTGTTCTATTTCTTTAAAAAAAATGGATGGGATTTTGATAGGGATTGCATTAAATGTGTAGATTGCTTTAGGTAAAATAGACATTTTCACAATGTTTGTTCTTCCAATCCATGAGCATGGAATATTTTTCCATTTCTTTGTGTCTTCCTCAATTTCTTTCATGAGTACTTTATAGTTTTCTGAGTATAGATTCTTTGCCTCTTTGGTTAGATTTATTCCTAGGTATCTTATGGTTTTGGGTACGATGGTAAATGGGACTGACTCCTCAATTTCTCTTTCTTCTGTCTTGTTGTTAGTGTAAAGAAATGCGACTGATTTCTGTGCATTGACTTTATATCCTGACACTTTACTGAATTCCTGTATAAGTTCTAGCAGTTTTGGAGTGGAGCCTTTTGGGTTTTCCACATATAGTATCATATCATCTGCAAAGAGTGATAGTTTGACTTCTTCTTTGCCGATTTGGATGCCTTTAATTTCTTTTTGTTGTCTGATTGCTGAGGCTAGGACTTCTAGTACTATATTGAACAGCAGTGGTGATAACGGACATCCCTGCCGTGTTCCTGACCTTAGCGGAAAAGCTTTCAGTTTTTCTCCATTGAGAATGATATTTGCGGTGGGTTTTTCATAGATGGCTTTGATGATGTTGAGGTATGTGCCTTCTATCCCTACACTTTGAAGAGTTTTAATCAGGAAGGGATGCTGCACTTTGTCAAACGCTTTTTCAGCATCTATTGAGAGTATCATATGGTTCTTACTCTTTCTTTTATTAATGTATTGTATCACATTGATGGATTTGCGGATGTTGAACCAACCTTGCAGCCCTGGAATAAATCCCACTTGGTCGTGGTGAATAATCCTTTTAATGTACTGTTGGATCCTATTGGCCAGTATTTTGGTGAGAATTTTCGCATCTGTGTTCATCAAGGATATTGGTCTGTAATTCTCTTTTTTGGTGGGATCCTTGTCTGGTTTTGGGATCAAGGTGATGCTGGCCTCATAGAATGAGTTTGGAAGTTTTCCTTCCATTTCTATTTTTTGGAACAGTTTCAGGAGAATAGGAATTAATTCTTCTTTAAATGTTTGGTAGAATTCCCCTGGGAAGCCGTCTGGTCCTGGACTTTTGTTTGTTTGGAGATTTTTGATGACTGTTTCAATCTCCTTACTGGTTATGGGTCTGTTCAGGTTATCTATTTCTTCCTGGTTCAGTTGTGGTAGTTTATACATCTCTAGAAATGTATCCATTTCTTCCAGGTTGTCAAATTTGTTGCCATAGAGTTGCTCGTAGTATGTTCTTATAATTGTTTGTATTTCTTTGGTGTTGGTTGTGATCTCTCCTCTTTCATTCATGATTTTATTTATTTGCGTCCTTTCTCTTTTCTTTTTGATAAGTCTGGCCAGGGGCTTATCAATCTTATTAATTCTTTCAAAGAACCAGCTCCTAGTTTTGTTGATTTGTTCTATTGTTTTTTTAGTTTCTATTTCATTGATTTCTGCTCTGATCTTTATAATTTCTCTTCTCCTGCTGGGTTTAGGCTTTCTTTGTTGTTCTCTCTCCAGCTCCTTTAGGTGTAGGGTTAGGTTGTGTATTTGAGACCTTTCTTGTTTCTTGAGAAAGGCTTGCACTGCTATATATTTTCCTCTCAGGACTGCCTTTGTTGTGTCCCACAGATTTTGAACTGTTGTGTTTTCATTATCATTTGTTTCCATGAATTTTTTCAATTCTTCTTTAATTTCCTGGTTGACCCATTCATTTTTTAGAAGGATGCTGTTTAGTCTCCATGTATTTGCGTTCTTTCCAAATTTCTTCTTGTGATTGAGTTCGAGCTTCAGAGCATTGTGGTCTGAAAATATGCAGGGAATGATCTCGATCTTTTGGTACCGATTGAGACCTGATTTATGACCCAGGATGTGGTCTATTCTGGAGAATGTTCCATGTGCACTAGAGAAGAATGTATATTCTGTTGCTTTGGGATGGAATGTTCTGAATATATCTGTGATGTCCATCTGGTCCAGTGTGTCATTTAAGGCCTTTATTTCCTTGTTGATCTTTTGCTTAGATGATCTGTCCATTTCAGTGAGGGGAGTGTTAAAGTCCCCTGCTATTATTGTATTACTGTCGATGTATTTCTTTGATTTTGTTATTAATTGGTTTATATAGTTGGCTGCTCCCATGTTAGGGGCATAGATGTTTAAGATTGTTAGATCTTCTTGTTGGACAGACCCTTTGAGTATGATATAGTGTCCTTCCTCATCTCTTATTATAGTCTTTGGCTTAAAATCTAATTGATCTGATATAAGGATTGCCACCCCAGCTTTCTTCTGATGTCCATTAGCATGGTACATTGTTTTCCACCCCCTCACTTTAAATCTGGAGGTGTCTTCGGGTCTAAAATGAGTTTCTTGGAGGCAGCATATGGATGGGTTTTGTTTTTTTATCCATTCTGATACCCTGTGTCTTTTGATTGGGGCATTTAGCCCATTAACATTCAGGGTAACTATTGAGAGATATGAATTTAGTGCCATTGTATTGCCTGTAAGATGATTGTTACTGTATATTGTTTCTGTTTCTTTCTGATCTACTACTTTTAGGGTCTCTCTTTGCTTAGAGGACCCCTTTCAATATTTCCTGTAGAGCTGGTTTGGTGTTTGCAAATTCTTTCAGCTTTTGTTTGTCCTGGAAGCTCTTTATCTCTCCTTCTATTTTCAATGATAGCCTAGCCGGATATAGTATTCTTGGCTGCATGTTTTTCTCGTTTAGTGCTCTGAATATATCATGCCAGTTCTTTCTGGCCTGCCAGGTCTCTGTGGATAGGTCCGCTGCCAATCTAATGTTTTTACCCTTGTATGTTACAGACTTCTTTTCCCGGGCTGCTTTCAGGATTTTCTCTTTGTCGCTAAGACTTGTAAATTTTACTATCAGGTGACGAGGTGTGGACCTATTTTTATTGATTTTGAGGGGCGTTCTTAGCATCTCCTGGATTTTGATGTTTGTTCCCTTTGCCATATTAGGGAAATTCTCTCCAATAATTGTCTCCAATATACCTTCTGCTCCCCTCTCTCTTTCTTCTTCTTCTGGAATCCCAATTATTCTCATGTTGTGTCGTCTTATGGTGTCACTTATCTCTCGAATCCTCTCCTCGTGTTCCAGTAGTTGTTTGTCTCTCTTTTGCTCAGCTTCTTTATTCTCTGTCATTTGGTCTTCTATGTCACTAATTCTTTCTTCTGCCTCATTTATCCTGGCAGTGAGAGCTTCCATTTTTGATTGCACCTCATGAATAGCTTTTTTGATTTCAACTTGGTTAGATTTTAGTTCTTTTATTTCTCCAGAAAGGGCTTTTATCTCTCCGGAGAGGGTTTCTCTAATATCTTCTATGCCTTTTTCGAGCCCGGCTAGAACCTTGAGAATTGTCATTCTGAACTCTAGATCTGTCATGCTACCTATGTCTGTATTGATTAGGTCTCCAGCCTTCGGTACGGCCTCTTGTTCTTTTTTTTGAGGTGAGTTTTTCCGCCTTGTCATTTTGTCCAGGTAGGATTTGCTTTCTCCTGCTGTGGAATTCCGCTGTTCTTGGTGACTGAAGTTGGTTTTGGATGGTTTCTTGTTGATCTTCTGGGGGAGGGGCCTGTTGTAGTGATTCTCAAGTGTCTTTGCCGCAGGCGGAATTGCACCGCCCTTGCCAGGGGCCGGGCTAAGTAATCCGCTCGGGTTCGCTTTCGGGAGCTTTTGTTCCCTGAGCGCTTTCCGTAGAGTTCCGGAGGACGGGAATGAAGATGGCGGCCTCCCAATCTCTCGGCCCAGAGGAGCCGAGAGCTTGGGGTTCCGCTCCTCAGTGCGCTCTCAGAGCAAAGCGCCCAACAGCCCCGCCTCCCTGGCTTGCGGTCGCGCCCCGAGGAAAGCAGTCAATTGTTGGAGCTGGAGAAAAGCGCCGGGTCGCTTTTGTCTCCGTGGCCTCCGGCCGCGCTCCGAGCCCACCCAGCCTGCGACCGGCACAAGGTAACCCCGGGCTTAGAGCTCACTCCTCGGCTTTGTCGCTATAGCCGGCTTCCCCGCTCTAATACCTGCGAGCTCTGCGGCACTCAGACACCCCCAGTCCTTCTGTGACCCCGCGGGTCCTGGGGTTATGCTGACCCCGCCTGGGTTTCCCCCCAGTTTAGCCTCTGGAGCGATGTCTCCCAGTGGAGCCGACTTTTAAAAGTCCCGATTTTGTGCTCCGTCGCTCCGCCGCTTGCCGGGTGCCGGCCCCTCCCCCCGGGGTCTATCTTCCCGTCGCTTTGGATTCACTTCTCCGCAGGTCCTACCTTTCAGAAAGTGATCGATTTTCTGTTTCTGGGATTGTTGCTCTTCTTCTCTTCGATTTCCAGTTGGATTTATAGGTGTTCACAATGGTTAGATAAGCTATCTAGCTGATCTCCTGCTACCCGATGTCGTCTCAGCCTGCTACTTCTCCGCCATCTTGACTCCTCCATCTAGTTCTACTTTTTTCTAACTAGATATGCAACGTCAGGCAAGTTGCTTAACCAATTTGAGGCTCAGGTTCTTACCTGTTAAATAGGTCTCATGCAGAAGGAGAGAAGGCAGTGAGGTCTATACAGTAAAGCTTTGAACTCATTCAATCCAGTAAACAGCGACTAGGCTCATTTGAAAGGGAGGTCCAGGAGAAGCGCCTTGGAAGGTTTATTGATGAGCTATTTCTGTCTAAAAACTACCCCAAACTTTGTGACTTAAACAACAGCCATTTAATCATAGCTCACAATTCCATGGGTTAGGGGGCCTCAGCTGGGTGATTCCTCTACTGTCTCTTTTGAGACTTCTCAAGCACTTGCAGTCAGATGGGGCTGGACCATCCGTGTTACTCCATGCAGCCTCTATCTCTATGTGACATGTTGTCCTCTGGGTCCTCTCCCTAGGGCCATTCTCTCTTTTCTGGACTTTTCCCATGGTCAGCTTTGGGGATCCAAGTGGAAGACTTGGAAGCAGTCAGGCTTTCTTAATGCCTGGGCTTACAAGTCTCAGGATGTGTTTTCCTCCATAGTCTGGTGGTCAAAGCAGCTGCAGGTCCACCCCAGACTCCAGGTGAGGGGCAGAAGTTCTGCCTCTTGAAGGCAAGGTGGAGATGTTTGGGGCCATCTTATGCATCCAAACCCCAGCTCCAGAGCCCTCCCCCAGCAGCCTCCTGGGGATGGGAGGTGCAAGTCACAGTTTCAGGAGACCCCCTGCTGACAGGGAGGCAGACAGGTGGGTCAGCCACGGAAAGGAGGCCTCTTCTCCGTGCACTTCTTTGGCGTACAGACTTTCAAATTTGACTTTGTCAGGCAGCTAGCAGTTCTCTGGGCTCTCAAGGCTTTGTTCATACAAACAAGCTTCACAGGAGATTGATGTGTAGCCTAGATTATGACATGTTTGTTTACAACGGCACATTTACTTTTCCCTCAGTGAAGCATCTGGGAGGCTGAATTCTTTGTCAGAGAGTTTCAGCCCTGGGCTCGGGTGGAGGGATTCTTGAGGACTGTCTTATCCAAGGTAGGAAAACATTGGAGAATCACCTCAACTTAGGTTCTCCTGGACACAGCTGACTTTTGGCTTTTGCACTCTTTTTTTCCAAAGACCATATAGATCCTGCTTCTGGTCATGCATTTTTTCCCCAGCTACATTAATACCGTCGATAAAGGTGTAGACTATCATATCGAGGCAGGTCTAGATCTGAACATCTTATCCTTTCTGCTTTGCCTTGAGAGGATTCAGACATCTGATGGTGACCTACAGATCACTCATCTCCTCCGTCCATTGTCAGCTTCAGTAGAGTAAGTCATTGCCAAGTTCAGGGAGTGAGTGTGAGCGGGGAGCCCTTCTTATACTTCTTATTCTTGAGGGAGACAGCAATGTCAACAAAATGCCATGGCTGAGGGTGAATGTGACAAGTTCTGCCCCTTGACAAATCTGCCAGCATAGCAGGTGAGAAGGGCACATTCATTTCAAGTGGTCAGACCTGGGAGAACTTTGGTGAGAACTGTTATGGAGGAGATCGGTGCACAAGATAAAAAAACAAACAAACCCCAAACCCTGGCTTTTTGAGGGTTATGGAAAAGTGCAAAGAAAGCAAAGAAGTAGAAGGATACATGGGATTTAGGGAATATGGTAGATTGGCATGAACTATGAAGGGCCATATATAGGCAGCTTGTGATGATTGGTGTGATTATTGATTATGTTTTGAATTCCCCAACTAAGGTAGATGTTCTTTGAAGGTCAGGATATTTCTTATGCTAAAGGCTTTTGGCCCTGACTTATGAAATTAGATAGCAAGGTGATGGGCACATGAGGGGAGAAAGCAGGTGTAGTAGGCAGACTCATGACACCTACAGGATTCCACCTGACTCCTGGGGCTGCAAATGTGATGGGATACCTTGCTTACAAATATGTTACCTTACAAGGAAAAAGAAACATTGCCCATAGAACTAAAGTTACTAATTAGAGACTTTAAGTTGGGAAGATTAGTTATTCTGGATTGCCTGGGTAGACTAAGCAGAGGATGGAGAGGAAATCAGAGATTTAAAGCCCAAGAAGTTATGTCAGCCTCTGATATCGAGGAAACAGGGATCAGTTCTACAACCACAAGGAGCTAGCAGTAACCTGAATGAGCCTGAAAGTGGGCTCTCCCTCAGAACCTCCAGAGAAGAGCCCAGGCTGGCTGGCTGACTCCTTGACTTCGGTCATATGAGACCCTAAGCAGAGAACGAAGTCCTACTGGGCTGGACGGATGTTGAACCTGCAGAAACCATGAGCTGATAGACTTGTGTTGTTTTAGCCACTAAATTAGTTGTAAACTCTTTTCCGCAGCCTTCAGGAGGAGGCAGATACCACGAGGGGTGATTGTCTTGATCTAGGAGGCAGTGGAGGCCAGATCATTAGAGGAGCTGGGCTAAATGCTGAGTCCCGGGATGCTAAGCTAGCGGGTCCAAGATCCTCAGGGAATGGCTTCTGCAGGAAGACTCCAGAGCTACTTTCATTGTGCCCGTACCACCTTGGGGGGTCTGAGCAGGAATCAGTGCTCTGCAAGCTCATCCTGGGTCCCTTTGTCATCTTTCCTCCTTGCGCCTACCTCTTGGTCACTCTGTCAGCCTTCCTTCCCATGAAGTGCCTTGAGGATGAAGTGGGATTTGTCACTCACACCTCCTGCAGAACTTTCCCTGGAGACCGTCTTAGCTCGGTTCTGGTCAGATTTTGGGAATTAACACTAACATCTGAATGCAGTTTGTTCAGTTCCTGTGGGGAGGATTGCAGACCCCGAGAGGAAGTTTGTTAACTCCACTTTTTGTTTCTTACACAGGTAGAGGATGTTATTTATTCCTTCCTTCCTTTGGTTAATGGGGAGTTTCTGTTATTCTTCGCCTTTTACAAAATAATCACTCCCCCATGTGGTCAATGCGTTCCTTACGCATGAAGCCAGCTCCTCTGGCAAATCTTTCCTGATTTCCTGCAGTTTGCTTGTCACTTCTCCTATTTTTGCACGTCCCACATGTATAATCCTCATCAGGCTGTATGGAGTTCTCTGTTGCTATGTCCCCTTCTGGACTGTAACTTCTTATGTGCCTGTCTCCCCAGTACCCGGGATAATGTTGTGGGTGCCCGGGGGTTGCTTAGTGAGAGGATGGGAAAGGAGCAGGGGTGCTGGAGAAGTCTGCTGAATCACAGACAGATGGGGCCTGCCAGATTGCAAAAAGCAGCTGGGTGTGAGGCATAAACACCAAGGCAATTAATTAAAAACATTTTTATTTGTCCTGATTAAAAAGAAGTTAAAGCTGTGAGAAGTTTCTACAGAGGAATTCAGGAGGGAGAGAAGTCTGGTGGAGGGTTCGTATGTGCTCAGGAAGGAGGAGAGCCTGGGGAAGCCAGGAGTTCTGACTGGAGTCTTACAATGGCTGCTGAGTCATGGTGACCTTGGACTTTGGGCTTTCCACCCAAGGTGATGAGGATTTATATTCCTTGAGTCCTTCCTTAAAGCTCTTTCAGCAAGTACCAAATGGGCTGACTGAGCAGGTCTTGACAACAGGCACAGTTAGCTTTTGTGTTTATGCTAGATGAAGTCTCATTCAGGATCAAAGGAGGGGAGATGGGAATTGAAGTCCCCACTAATATTTTCAAGTCACGCAGTGAGTCACTCTTTTTACTTAAAAGCGTGCCCATTATGGGCTCCAAGTTTCTTTATGGAGAACAAATATACCTTCCAACAGTGATCTCCTCTCTCTGGAATCTCTGTTGCTGTGTTTTTTGTTGACATGGCCTGTACCTTTAGGGAGAGAACAGGCCATCTAATTTGGTTTTGCTGTAGTCCCTAGTGAAGAGAAAACCAGCTGAGTTGGAGCCCAGCAGAGCTCGCTTTTCAGAGAGCTGACAGGAAGCAGCCCAAGTTTATTTGTGCCTTTCTCCTGAAACTGACCCCTTCCATTCCTCTAGGTGTAGAATTCACTCATGGGAGGGACCTCTCCTGCCAGAGAACACTTAGGATGTGCCCTTCATTTTGCAGGTGGGCGAAAACTGAGGTCCTGTGAGGGAAACCAAGGAGCCTGAGTCCAGAACAGCCAAGGTTTTATTACATGTCTCTTTTTGTATCAAAAGGGGATGGTTTCTCACAGTGACACCTTTTTGGGAAAAGAAACAGCTGAGGTTTCCGGACCCTGCCTGATGTGGGGCTTGATCTCATGACCCTGAGATCATGACCTGAGCCGAAACCGAATGAGACCCTCAACTAACTGAGTTGCACCCAGAGGACTTCTACTTTAAATGACTCCAGGTAATCATCTCCCAGCTGCCATAAGAATGTTAATGGAATTATAGAAAAACAGCTCTGGGGCCATCTGTACCCCAATGTTTATAGCAGCAATGGCCATGGTCGCCAAACTGTGGAAAGAACCAAGATGCCCTTCAACGGATGAATGGATAAGGAAGATGTGGTCCATATACACTATGGAGTATTATGCCTCCGTCAGAAAGGACGAATACCCAACTTTTGTAGCAACATGGATGGGACTGGAAGAGATTATGCTGAGTGAAATAAGTCAAACAGAGAGAGTCAAGTATCATATGGTTTCACTTATTTGTGGAGCATAACAAATAATATGGAGGACAAGGGTAGATGGAGAGGAGAAGGGAGTTGGGGGAAATTGGAAGGGGAGGTGAACCATGAGAGACTACGGACTCTGAAAAACAACCTGAGGTTTTGAAGGGGCGGGGGGTGGGAGGTTGGGGGAACCAGGTGGTGGGTATTAAGGAGAGCACGGATTGCATGGAGCACTGGGTGTGGTGAAAAAACAATGAATACTGTTGCGCTGGAAAGAAATAAAAAAAAAAAAAAAAGAAAAACAGCTCTGAAAATAGAAAGAGTAAACTATCAACAATTTGGAGGAAATTTCCCTAACTACAATTCTGATGAAAGAGTGACCAGGTACCCATTGTCTCCTGGCCTCAGTGCAAGTGATTTATAACACTTTTTGATAATTTAATATCTACTGGGCACTCCAAAATGGCCCCAGAATTCTCAGCTACTTTGTTTGGCACAGATTCTGCCTACTGTCCTCTCTGGAAGGGATGGTGTCAATTGCTGGGGAATAAGTAGGAATAACTGTTAATCTGTAATTTTCATATACAACCTAGGGAAGGACTGGTATTGTGCATTGAATCCTGGAGGCTGTTGTGGAGAAATATGGACAAAAGCTCTGGGAGCAAGGAATACTGGAAGTGGGTAGCAATTTACAGATTTTTATGAACTGCATTTGGTCAAAAAAGAATCCCCAACTTACTCTTACTTTTACTAGGAATTACATCCTTTTCTGTAAGTCATACCTAAAGTCAGAGCAGGAGATACCTAAAAAATACCTAAAAAATGGACAGGAGACATGAACAGACATTTCCCCAAATAAGACATTGAAATGGCCAACAGACACATGAAAAGATGCTCGATATCACTCATCATCAGGGAAATGCAAATCAAAACTACAATGAGATATCACCTCACCCTGGCAGATGGCTAAAATAAAAAATACAAGAAACAACAAGTGTTGGTGAAGTTGTGTGAAAAAAGGAACCCTCTTGCACCATGGTGGGAAGGCAAACTGGTGCAACCACTCTGGAAAACAGTATGGAAGTTCCTCAAAAAATTAAATATAGAATTATTCTATGACCCAGTAATTCCACTACTGGGTATTTACTAAGAGAATACAAAAACACTAATCCAAAGGGATACATACACCCATCCTTATGTTTATAGCAGCATTATTTACAATAGCTAAAATATGGAAGTTGTCCAAAGGCCTGTCAATAAATGAATGGGTAAGGAAGGTATGGCATATATATATATATATATATATATATATATTTGTATATATATATTATGTAATATATAATATATAGATACACAACAGAATATTAGTCAGCTATAAAAAAGAATGAAATCTTGTCATTTGCAATGACATAGAAGGAGCTAGAGAATGTAATCTTAAATGAAATAAATCAGTCAGAGAAGGACAAATGCCATATGATTTCACTCATATGTGGAATTTAGAAAAGAAAACAAATGAACAAAGGAAAGTGAGAGAGAGAGAGAGAGAGAGAGAGACTCAAGCCAAGAAAGAGACTCTTAACTTTGGTGAACAAACTGATGGTTACCAGAAGGGTGGTGGGTGGGGGGATGGTGAAATAGGGGATGGAGATTAAGAAGTACACTTCTCATGATGAACAGTGGGTGACGTGTGGAATCGATAAATCATTGTATTGTACACACCTGAAATTAATATAACACTGTGTGTTCAGTATACTTGAATTAAAATAAAAAATACCCATATACCAGGTTCTAGATGGAAAGAACCATGTTTAAAGATGAAATAGCAGAAAAACAAAGCAAACAATAAAGAGCATGGAGCCTTTCAAATATTCCTGAAGAAAAATTATTTATAACTATGATACAGAAGAACATCTACCTAACATCTGAATTTTAGAAAGCATAGCCTTTGTGATATAAGAATAGGTAGAGAATAGGAGATAAGCAAATGAGATATGAAGTCAGCAGATGAAATGGTAAGAAAACTAAGTGAACTTGAAAAAGATTCTCAGACAAATGAAACAAATTAATGTGTGAATCCAACTGTTGGTATAACCACACAGAAAGTAACGACTCTAAGTGACACTAAAACATAGTACATGTACGTCTCTAGAGGAATAATTTCTAGGGATGAAAAGAATTGCAAAATATCTTAAATTGTATTCAGTAATTTTATCACTGGTGGTAGTGTTGATATAATTATTCTGGGACTAGGTGCATATCATGGAACAAATCAAATGAGTGATTATGTTGCTGACATTGAAAGCTGAGATTTTTGGCATGTTGAAGGAAAGAAGGATGTAAAATGGATGAGGTTAAGCAAAAACTCTGTAACTCTGAATTTGAATCATCAACGTGAACTGTATTTTACTTTAAAACATTTTTCTATCTGTTGGCTGAAAGGGCCAGGAAGTGATGACTAACCCTGTAAATAGTGACCATCTTTGTGGTTTAGATTATAATCTCTAATAGCATTTATATAGAGAGGAACCAAGAGCTTCTTGGAGAACTGTCTGATTCCAGCTCTGGGGAAGAAAACATTCAAGATAAGCCTAAAATAACTTGTTACAATAGATAGCAAAGAAGCTATTAAATACTACTAGAGATGGGTCAAAGGGCTTAAGAGACCACCTGAATAAGTTCCTGCTGGTTAAAGATGGGGCAAATTGGTCATCCATATGTATAACAGTGGTGATAGACTAAAATACATCAAATAGGTTTCAGTGCATGTGTTCATAATCATAATAAGAAAATAAAACTTATCAATAACTTTTGGAGGATTTTCAGGGATCATCTTATTGTTTAAAAATCTAGAAAATAAAGGGAAAATGTCAAACACTTATCCTACCTTTATTTTCAGATTTCTTCTTCTGGATAACGAGTTGAGGAGGAGTAGCTTCTCTGTATAGAATTTCAACTGATATGCAAAGAATGATAGAGTTAGATCATTTTGCAGTGTCTAAAGCATTAATGAATCCAGGCAATGGAGCCAGATAATGCATGTAAATGGGTGATAACATCACAACAAAAGAGACAACCAGACATTTATGTATGTCCTGATGGAAATAAACACCACCACTTTTGAAATAGTCATGTTTGTGTGTGTGTGTGTGTGTGTGTGTGTGTGTACACAAAGGAGGAATGTGGAAAAATAAATATAGACTTCATGTTGCTCCTGACGTCACAGTCTTCTAGTAGAAGCTTTCATTTTGCTTGTAGGCCCCTTGGAAAGTGACCTATTTTCCTAGAATTTCATTCTAACTCTGACTCTGATGAAGCTTCTAGAAGCCCATTCAGCTAAATACCATTTTTAGGAAGCACAGAGACAAATGGAACATGTTAATGATACCACTGTAATGCAATCAGAAAGTCCAATGTGTAGGAACCTCTATAGGAGAAACCTTGATTTCTATAGAAAAACAAAATGATGACAACAAAAGCATATAAAAAGTTGAAGGAAAATAAGAAAAATGGAGGATATCTACAGATTACAAGAGATTTAAGGGTTATATCAACCAAATTGAATTCTGTTTCAAACAAACCAGCTTTTTAAAAAATACAACTGATAAAACATTTAGGGAAATCTGAACACTGATTGTAGATGTATTTATGCTAAGGAATTATGATGAATTGTTTCAGATATTATGTGGCATTTTTGATAATTCTTCAAAAGAAGGGTCACCTTTTAGAGATACGTAGTGAAGCATTAATACTTACACGTGAAAGGAAACCTCTACTTTTGTACAAATTTAAAACATTTCATAAAAATTTAATTTTTACGGTCATACCCCATCAGCACTGAGCGTTGCCACCCCATAGTCTTTTGGCATCTCTGTTTTTAGGAGAATTTGAGGGTAATGGAGTCCTCTTTTGGCTTCAAGACTTCCTCCGAGTCCTTGAGTTTCATATCATCACCACAGCTTATTTACTTGTGGACTTATTTCTATTTCTCCTGTTTGGCTTTTGGTCTAAAAGCCTTCTACCCTTTTAAATGCAGGAAAATTCTTGGCTATCGTTTCTGTGTACATTGCTTCTCCTCTGTTCCCTCTCATTTTTACCTGGGAACTCTTATTAGATGTATGTTGGAGCCTTTGGATCTTTCTCCAGATCTTTTACTTTCTTCCTCATGCTTTTTAATCTTTTACTTTCTCTCTGGGTAAAGTCCTCAGAGAGCTTCCAATTCACCAATGTCCAGTTTAATTTTCCAGTCCAACAGAACTCTGTCCAGTCTAGAGTTTATTGAACCTGTCCCCATCCCTTTAGAACATTTCGATGACCATATTTTTATTTCCCAGGACTTAAAATTGGTTCTTTTTAAAAATAGTAATCTCTTCTGCCTGTTTTTTTTTTTAATGAAAAATGTTTCCTTTTCAGTTGATTTTAAAAAACCTCAAATGAAAACCTTGACCCAAAGCTTTCATCACGGACCCTGTGTCCCCTCTACAGCCTGACTTGAGGACATCTGTACTATGTTGTCACTGCCCTTCTGGTAGCCACAGGCAGGGTATGGGTATGGGTACCAGAGTATGACAGTCTATTAGTCATGCTCATACAAGGTATACAGAGAGTTGTCCATGACCCTCAGAGCAACCCACATATTTTGATAACATTTTTTTTTTTTTTACTCTCCTTTATTTGAAGAAGTGTGCTTGGACCACATATATTAAAACTACAAAAACTCCAACCCATAAATCTATTTTTTCTAAGTTATTAGGTCTTATATGGCTGTGCATTAATTTTATCTATAGGTATCAAGTGTACTAGAAACCAAATTATTTTGTTTAAATTCCTACTTTATCTGTAAATTAAGTGAAAGATCATAAATAATTTTTAGTAAATGAAACACATCAACTGAAGTTGTCAGATTTCTTAATGTCAAGAATGTTATTGGAAGTACATCTACAAGATTTAATAAAGGATTATGTCTATTTATGACATCTAAAACTTCCAATCGCCTCCGAACTAATCTTGTCTGTCTTATTTTCAAGTAATTTAGGAATAATTGAGATTGTTTGTGAAAGCCAAAGTTTTGGTGATAGTTTGAATCACATTTAAGTTCTGTAGCTCATCTGGACCTAAGCAGGTTGTTGTTGCCTGAAGTCCTCCTGTTAAGTTATATTGAGGGCTCTGTCGTCCCAGCATATTCTTCAGTCATTGCACACATGAAGAAAACCAAACTTTCTACATTGCATTTTCTTTCTTTGCTTGGTACAGTTCACTCTCTGGAAGTATCAAATCATCACAATCCTTCTCAGTTGCTGACTATAAGGAAAGGTAACCACAGCAGACAATATTTGAGCTCTGCCCAAATCCATTGAGATGCCTTTTACCTTTTCTGTTTCTCCCTTACCATAGGCATGGAGAGAGGCCAGTGCTTGGGAGTTTCTGCCAATGACCAAGGGACAGGCGAGTGTGACAGCATAGCTCCCCTGCCTTAGGGCAGGAAAACCTCTTAACCTCTTAGCTGCAATTATATGGGAATAGGCTGAAACAGACACTCTGCCTGAAATTGGACCCTTGTATTGTGTCTTCTTGTTTCCTATCCTGCTCCCTGATGCTTCCTTATGGGGTCTCCTTGGAGGGGGGTCCTGACCAGATCACTTGTGTATGATTCCTATCTTAGTGTGGGCTTCAGGGAACCATGTTTATATCAGTAACCCTTCTGAGTGCAAATCAGGTGATGCACATTTGTCTTCATATTTAGAACATCCATGTTGTAAGGAGAAGGGTGAATGTTTTCAGATTTTTCTTGCCCGTGGGGGGGAAAAATCAATCAGGTGAAATTTGGCACCACTGGGCTGGCCATGATTTTTTGAAATTGTCCTTTTAATTGCTAGGAAGCCATTCTGAGCAGGGTTGGGTGCTGCGTGGGGCGAGAGCTGCAGAATCCCTGGAGGGAGCTCAGCTTTATCCATGTGGGCTGGAGAGGTGCTTTGCTTTCCATGGGGTCTCTGAGCCACACAAAGATCCTTTGCTTGGTCACTTTCTCTGGGTCCTTGTCTGGGGGGACCCGATCTGTTTTGTTTCATAATTTTTTTGTCCTTTTAGAAGTATTCTTGTGGGGCTCCTGGGTGGCTCAGTGGGTTAAAGCCTCTGCCTTCCGCTCGGGTCATGATCTCAGGGTCCTGGGATTGAGCTCCGCATCTGGCTCTCTGCTTGGCGGGGAGCCTGCTTCCCACCAACACCCCCCTCCCCACCCCAACCTGACTCTCTGCCTACTTGTGATCTCTGTCAAATAAGTAAATAAAATCTTTAAAAAAACTATTCTTGCATTACCACTTTGAGGATCTTAAACATATCAACTGTAAAGCCAATATGTGATTGTTCTCGGTTTTTGCATTTTGTTGGGAGTGAACTCATCCTCTGACTGTTGATTTTGTGGCCTAGCCTTCTTAGCATTAGCTTTGCCCTCCAGGGTAAATAATAAACTTATGAAATAAATAATTCATCTTTGGATTATTGAGTGTTTGGGTAGTTTTCAAACTTAATCTTCAGCACTGGAACTTTCTTCCCAAGTAAAGCCTTACATACAACTCCCCAGTATACAAACATGTAGAAGTGACATTTTATTAATATATGTTATTTTTTGAAGTTCACATTTATGACATTTACTTATTTTAAAAGTCAGTTATTGAATTCAGGGAGACTTTGGAAAAATGAACATTTAAAAAATTTCTATGGGTGAGAAAACCTATTATCTCACCTTCCAATTTCTTTTTCTTTGTTTCATTCTTTCTCTTTCTTTTTTACTTTCTTCTTTCCTTCCTCTTTCCTTTTCTATTCCCTCTCTCCCCCTTCTCCTTCCTTCCTTCCTTCTTCCTCCTCTTTCTCCCTTTCTTTCTTTCTTTCCTTCCTTCCTTCCTTCCTTCCTTCCTTCCCTTTCTTTCTTTCTTCCTTTCTTGTTTAGTTCTATTTGTTTTTCCATCATCCCCAAAACATGTCTACAAGTGGTAGGGTCTATTAACCAGCCACTGTGTGAAACCCTCTGAGGTAGTGTGGTCACTGTGACAGCAGTTAGTGCCTTGTTTTCTAGGTCACATTGTCAGTGTCAGAGGTAGAGCCAGACCTGGTTTTCTGGTCTCCTTCCCACATGGGAATCTTTTCTCTTACTATGCTGTCATTCCCAAGAGACTAAGCAGCAGTGGGGGCAAGGGGCAGGTTCACCACTTGTCTCTGTCTCACACAGCCAAACCACAGGCAAGTAAAGTCTGTCTTTTCCATGCCTTTCCGTTCTCACTCTCCTCCAAGACTGTCTTGCTTGGTGTAGACACCAGGAAGGAGTTGGAACAAGAACCAACAGCTGCTGTCTTCAGATGGTGGCTTGGCCATGAGTGTCAGTGGAGGACCATTGCTGGGCATCCTTCATGTATAAAACAGACCTCGAATGGTCTTTGTGGTTAATGACCAGTGATGGGGGTCATGATGGTCATACTTTCTTAATGTTCCTTGCTGCTTTCTGAATAGATTTTAGATGCAAATATTTAGGGGACAGAGATGTGAATCTCTCATTCCCATGGGCTTTTAGCTTGAAAGCAGCAACTAAAGCACCAGTGGTGTGCTGGTAAAGGTTTAACAACTGGCTCTCTGAAAACAAAAGACCTGGGTTGTAACATTTGTGTTTCTACAGTGTAAATTCTCCCACATGGCCAATTTCAGGCTACCAACAATTTAATACCCGGTTTGCAAAATTCCTGAAATTTGAACCATCTGTTTTCTCACACTGGTACAAGTTGGCTGTAGCACACCACTGGCCCGGAGACCTGTGGACAAGGGGTGCCTGGACGATGTTCTCAGGGCTTTCATTGTGGTGCTTCAGATCCATGTGTGAGCCTCTTGCCCTATTATCAGACTCTGTTCTAAGATGACCACTTGGTCCCTGTATCCTCAACCTTTATCCTGATGCTCTTCTGCTCTTTAGTCGAGCTTGTGTGACCTTCATCACTGGATAAGTTGTGTTTACTTGAAGGTTCATGGTGGCAGGTGTCTAGATAAGGAGTCATCACAGTTGAAGCTTGAATCTGGTTTTGTTTGCAATTCAGAAAGAGGGAAATGACTCATTATGAAGGGAAGCCTTGTCTTTATTCAGGAACTATTTAGAAAATGATGAGAATAGATGAACTGATGCTTGCCTGCTTGGATTACCCATGATTATATCCTCTGGCTGAGTAACACGGTGGAAGGAAGAGGGAGGGGAGGGATTAATAATGTCTTGTCACTCTGTAAAGATGGCGTCCAAGCTCAGCAATGGAGAGAAAGTTTGACTAAATAGGTGAGTAACACTGCCTTGGGAAAATGTTGCACCTCAGCAGTTTCTTTTCTGGTTTTTTAAATTTTATTTTTACAGAGAAAAACAGCCACAGAAATCCAGCTGTTTTGGTCATTGCATGATGGAGCCTCAAGTAGAGGCAATGACTCAAAAGGAGACAATTCAGAAAGGAAAGCAAATGATGGCTCAGATGTAATCAGGCAATAAGTCTTGAAATTCATTTTGCTTTTGCCAACGCAGGTCGGTTCAGGGTAAGGTCTTTAAGTGAGGAAAGTATATTTGATTGTTGGTGGTAATGACCAAGAAAGCCCTGATGAGACTTGGATTCCTAGATTTTTGTGCTGACTTTAAAGCAGACACACAGCATATATTTATTAAAAATTTGGAAGGATACAGGAGAGACCTGTACTGTAAATTCTGTAAGATAACAATGGGCAAGTTAGGTCATAACATTTCCTACATGGCCTCCACTTTGGAAATTAAGAAACACTGTGATGATTATTTTTATTATCTTTTGTTGTTTCATTGTTCTCATTCACTGGCTGCAGATGCTATCAGTGAAATCATAAAATACTGAGATCTCAGTGTTGTGAAGGAAAAGGGAGTGGGAGGGAAATGAAAAGAAATAAATGATTATTTATTAAGTAACTCCTATGTTCCAGGAATCATAGGAGGACTTTTTACAAATTAAATTCTCACACTTGTGAAGGAGATGTGGAACACTGTACTGCCTATTCCAGATATTTATTTCTTCTTCCCCTCCCCCGAGGCCAGTCTCTGCAAGGACCCTCCTGGACCTTTCCAAGGGAAGGGTTTTCTTGATTGGTTCTCTCGTTGAAGTTAGGCTTGATCGTATGACTTGCTTTGGCCACAGGAACTTGAGTGTAAATGATGTGTACCTTCTCCTAGCAAAAGCTCTGCAAGTCGTTGGTATTTCTGCCCTCACTCTTTTCCATCTGTCTGAGAATAACAGGTTGCAGATATAAGACCTGTCCTTCAGCTTAGATCCTAGAATGAAGAAGAAGACCTGGGGAGCAGAGCCACAGTTGATATGCCACCAACATGAGCATGAATGAGAAATAAACCCTAGCTGCTGTAAGTCCCTGGGATTTGCAGGTCTGTTACAGTAGAAAAACTTAGCAAAACTTTGCCTGGTATAAAAATTGGTACCAGAAAAGAGGTGCTGCATAACGGCAAAAGCAACAACGGAATCTAAAATATATGGCTATGCTAAAACACTTGGTAAAACTATTGCCTACAACAGATTGTCTTGGAGGAGGTCATCGAGAAGATGTGACCACTGCCTGGGAGCTGGATTCTGGCTATTAGAGGATCCTCATCCCCTTTCTGTCCTTGGAATGTCTGTTCTGCTCACAGTTCCCATTACAGGAGCCCTCTCAAGGATATGGTTGGAAAGAATAAGGTCTTGTTGTGACCAACTGGATGGTACATGTTGCATGAACCAAGGAGAGGCCTCCATATAAACTTTAAGATTGTGACAGAGAGTGTAGACTTCTGTTCCTCTTACAGTTGCCCAGGACAAGCTTTGTAAGTTAAGTTTCCTTGCTCTTTAAACCTGCCACCTACCCATCTGGAGTGGCTTGCCTCTATCATCGCTCTCTCTGTGTATGGGGACCACTTTGTGAACTAATAGCTTAGAAAGGAGATAACGAATCAAATGGACTCATGGTTTTAGGAGAGACTGGGAAAACAGAATGTGAGTTGGCTGCTATTGGAAATGTGAAGAAGCAATGAGGTTAGCTCAGAAAAGAATTGGCCAATCTGTAAGCAGAATTGAAAGGGGATACAGTGTCTAGAAATTCCAGGGTGTTCATGGTTGAAAAATGCATTTAGTTTTCATTTAAGAAGTTGAGACATGCTTTGGTATGTCTCAAAAAAGACTTGTGGGTGCCATTTATATGTGTTGCCAACCGAAGAAATAAATAGCTATGTTTTTGAGAGAGTCTTATTGCCAAAAAAAGATATCAGCATGGATTACAGAGACTGAGACCTTTAAAGACTTAAAATGGCCTTAGGACACCTAATTTTCTATAAGGAGAAATAGTTTTTCAGTCCACAAGAGGGGCATATTCTCCAGCACCATCCTCAGAGGTGCAATTGAAAAGGGAGGATTTTCAAGAGGGCACAGTTATGAAGCACAAAGGATTCCCAATCTCAGGTTAAAGGGTTTTTTAAACATCGGTCCCATAAGACTTCAGAATTTTGTGGACCAATAACTGATGTGTGTCTATCCTTTCCCTTTCCACATGGGAGTATTTGTTTTGGTTACCCTGTCCTTCTTGACCTATTGTATGCCATGTGTATTTGAGCAGGTGTATGTGTGGTTGTGGTGGTGCAGGTAACTTGTCTCTAGTTCATATTTTTCCATGTCAGGAGGAGCCACACAGACTGGGTGCAGAAGTACTTCAAAAGATATTTTGGACTTTGGGTCTGAAGCCGTTATTAGATAAGCCTTTGGGAGAGACTTTTCCTTGGGGTTCAGAGGAGGGTATATTTCATGCAAAAGTGAGAAAAGTGAGTATTTGTGATCAAGACAGCAGATCATGAAATATTGTATAATTTGTGCATAGTATTTGCTCTTCTCCTTTCAGACTGTGTATATGAGCCCTCTCTTTGTACTCTTCTATTCATTTATATCAGACTTGGACGCATGACTTGCATTAACCAATGGAGCATGACTAGAGGTGGGTGTGCTGCTTTGTAGCAGAAACTTTGAGAACTGTTGCTGTTTCCAGTACTGGGCTTTTCTTGATGACAGATAGCAATACGTCCCTATTAGGAGTCTGGAACCCGGAGGGAGAACATGTGGAGCAATGCCATGGCCAAGTGCACAGCTGAAATGTACCAGGAGTAATAAACCTTAATTGATGTAAGCCATGGAGATTTAGGCATTGTTTATGACCACAATATGACCTAATGAAAGCTGACAGACAAAGAAAATGAGACTCATATATGTGACAGTTTTAACTGCCAAGAGCAATGTGAGAAAGCACTGCTGGAACTGCACTCTTGCCAACCTTGGCTTTTATTCCATTTGTTTTCGTATTTAACATCTTGATAGCCACACAGAGTATTTTATCCCAGTAGTCTCCAATTCCATTACTATTAGAGAAGTCAACAGCTTTTCACATACTTGCACTTGAATTTGGGGAACTTATTTTCTTTGCAGACCATCCATGTCGACTCCCCATTTTCTATTACCATTCTTTTCCTCATGAATCATGAGATTTTTTTTTTAGCTTATTAAAGACATCTTTTCTTTACCACAGACATTGCAAATAGCTTTTCCTAGTTTGCTTCTAGATATTGCATATGATGACTTTTGATATACGGACGTTTCAACATCTCATGTAGCTCCAATGCATGTGCCTGGTAGTGCCGGTAAACATTTGTTTAATAAATCAATGAATCAATAAACAGCTTATTTCTTTGCTTTTATGTATTTAAAATGTCCCCCTCATGTTTACGTGAGAAACTATTCACCTGAATTTTCCTCTCATTTTATTTCATGTTTTGGTATTAGGAGTTCCAGCTCGAGTTGAATGTTGGCATCGATAATAGTTGGGGAGGGGAAGAGTCAAAATGGTGGAGAAGTAGCAGGCTGAGACAACATCAGGTAGCAGGAGATCAGTTAGATAGCTTATCAAACCATTGCGAACATTTACAAATCCAACAGGAGATTGAAGAGAAGAAGAGCAACAATTCTAGAAACAGAAAATAGACCACTTTCTGAAAGGTAGGACCGGCAGAGAAGTGAATCCAAAGCGACAGGAAGATAGACCGTGGTGGGAGGGGCCGGGTCCTGGCAAGCGGCGGAACAATGGAGCACAAAATCAGGACTTTTAAAGTCTGCTCCATTGAGGGACATCGCTCCAGAGGCTAAACCGGGGTGAAGCCCACGTGGGGTTAGCGTGGCCCCAGGCCCTGTGGAGTCACAGAAGGATCGGGGGTGTCTGAGTGTCGCAGAGCTTCCAGGTATTAGAGCGGGGAAGCCGGCTACAGAGACAGAGCTGAGGAGTGAGCTCTCAACTCGGGGTTACCTTGAACTGGTCACAGACTGCGTGAGCTCAGAGTGTGGCCAGAGGCCAGGGAGATGGGAGTGATTGAGCACTTTTCTCTGAGGGCGCACTGAGGAGTGGGGCCCCGAGCTCTTGGCTCCTCTGGGCCAGAGATTGGGAGGCCACCATTTTCATTCCCTTCCTCTACAGAAAGCGTTCGGGGAACAAAAGCTCCCAAAAGCGAACCCGAGCAGATTACTTAGCCAGGCCTCTGGTAAGGGCGGTGCAATTCCGCCTTGGGCAAAGACACTTGACAATCACTACAACAGGCCCCTTCCCCAGAAGATCAACAAGAAATCCAGCCAAGACCAAGTTCACTTACCAGGGAGAACAGCAGAATTCCAGAGGAGGAGAAAGCAAAGCATGGAATTCATGGCTTTCTCCCCATGATTCTTTAGTCTTGCAGTTAATTAATATTTTTTTTAATTTTATTTTTTTCTTCTGCTAATATTTTTTAACTTTTACCCTTTCCTCTTTTAACATTTTTAACTAGTTTATCTTAAAAATAACTTTCATATAAATATTAATAATCTTTTTTGAAACTTCATTATTATAGTCATATTTTATCCTTCGTTGTATCTAACTTTATTTATTGTATACACATAGGGTTTTTCTTCCAAAAAATTTGGGGTACAACTTCTTCTAATGGATCAACATATACCCTAAATCTAGCTCTGGGCTTGTTCTAGGCTCCAGCCCAAGCAAATTCTCTCCACTTTCTTTCTCTTTATTCTCCTAACCAACTTACTTTATCAACTCCTTTTTTAGAAATTAAAAAAAATTTTTTTTCATCTTTATAGGCATATTCCACCCCTTCATTGTGTTTACTCTTATATCTGTTTTTCATTCTTTAAAATTTTGGGAGGTAGTTTCTTCTAAGAGACCAAAATACTCCCAAAATTAAGTGGGTGACCCTGTTCTAGTCACCAGTCTAATATATATATATATATTTTTTCTTTTTTATATTTTTTCTTTATTTGTTTTCTTTAAAAAAGTTTTTTTTTTTTTTCTGAACTCCTTTTTATCCCCTTTCTCCCTCCCACAATTTGGGGTCTCTTCTGATTTGGTTAAAGCACATTTTCCTGGGGTCTTTGCCACCCTTTTAGTATTTTATTTGCTCCTTCATATATTCTTATCTGGACAAAATGACAAGGCGGAAAAAAGAACAAGAGGCAGTACCGAAGGCTAGGGACTGAATCAATATGGACATTGGTAATATGTCAGATCTAGAGCTCAGAATGATGATTCTCAAGGTTCTAGCTGGGCTCGAAAAAGGCATGGAAGATATTAGAGGAACACTCTCTGAAGAGATAAAAGCCCTTTCTGGAGAAATAAAAGAACTAAAATCTAACCAAGTTGAAATCAAAAAAGCTATTAATGAGGTGCCATTAAAAATGGAGGCTCTTACTGCTAGGATAAATGAGGCAGAAGAAAGAATTAGTGATATACAAGACCAAATGACAGAGAATAAAGAAGCTGAGCAAAAGAGAGACAAACAAATACTGGACCACGAGGGGAGAATTCGAGAGATAAGTGACACCATAAGATGAAACAACATTAGAATAATCGGGATTCCAGAAGAAGAGGAAAGAGAGAGGGGAGCAAAAGGTATATTGGAGAGAATTATTGTAGAGAATTTCCCTAATATGGCAAAGGGAACAAGCATCAACATCTAGGAGGTGCAGAGAACCCCCCTCAAAATCAATAAAAATAGGTCCACACCCGTCACCTAATAGTAAAATTTACAAGTCTTAGCGACAAAGAGAAAATCTTGAAAGGAGCCCGGGAAAAGAAGTCTGTAACATAACAATGGTAAAAATATTACATTGGCAGCGGACTTATCCACAGAGACCTGGCAGGCCAGAAAGAACTGGCATGGTATATTCAGAGCACTAAACGAGAAAAACATGCAGCCAAGAATACTATATCCAGCTAGGCTATCATTGAAAATAGAAAGAGAGATAAAAAGCTTCCCGGACAAACAAAAACTGAAAGAATTTGAAAACACCAAACCAGCTCTACAGGAAATATTGAAAGGGGTTCTCTAAGCAGAGAGACCCTAAAAGTAGTAGATCAGAAAGGAACAGAGATAATATACAGTAACAGTCACCTTACAGGCAATACAATGGCACTAAATTCATGTCTCTCAATAGTTACCCTGAATGTAAATGGGCTAAATGCCCCAATCAAAAGACAAAGGATATCAGAATGGATAAAAAAACAAAACCCATCAATATGCTGCTTACAAGAAACTCATTTTAGACTCTAAGACACCTCTAGATTTAAAATGAGGGGGTGGAAAACAATTTACCATGCTAATGGACATCAGAAGAAAGCTGGGGTGGCGATCATTATATCAGATCAATTAGATTTTAAGCCAAAGACTATAATAAGAGATGAGGAAGGATACTATATCATACTCAAAGGGACTGTCCAACAAGAAGATCTAACAATTTTAAATATCTATGCCCCTAACACGGGAGCAGCCAACTGTATAAACCAATTAATAACAAAATCAAAGAAACACATTGACAATAATACAATAATAGTAGGGGACTTTAACACTCCCCTCACTGAAATGGACAGATGATCCAAGCAAAAGATCAACAAGGAAATAAAGGCCTTAAATGACACAATGGACAAGATGGACATCACAGATATATTCAGAACATTCCATCCCAAAGCAACAGAATCCACATTCTTCTCTAGTGCACATGGAACATTCTCAAGAATAGATCACATCCTGGGTCATAAATCAGGTCTCAACTGGTATCAAAAGTTTGGGATCATTCCCTGCATATTTTGAGACCACAATGCTCTGAAACTAGAACTCAATCACAAGAGGAAATTTGGAAAGAACCCAAATACATGGACACTAAAGAGCATGCTTCTAAAGAATGAATGGGTCAACCAGGAAATTAAAGAAGAATTGAAAAAATTCATGGAAACAAATGATAATGAAAACACAACAGTTCAAAATCTGTGGGACACAGCAAAGGCATTCCTGAGAAGAAAATATATAGCAATACAAGCCTTTCTCAAGAAACAAGAGAGGTCTCAAATACACAACCTAACCCTACACCTAAGGGAGATGGAGAAAGAACAACAAAGAAGGCCTAAACCCAGCAGGAGAAGAGAAATCATAAAGATCAGAGCAGAAATCAATGAAATATAAACCAAAAAACCCCACAATAGAACAAATCAACGAAACTAAGAGCTGGTTCTTTGAAAGAGTTAATAAGATTGATAAACCCTGGCCAGACTTATCAAAAAGAAAAGAGAAAGGATCCAAATAAATAAAATCATGAATGAAAGAGGAGGGATCGCAACCAACACCAAAGAAATGCAAACAATTATAAGAACATACTATGAGCAACTCTATGCCAGCAAATTTGACAATCTGGAAGAAATGGATGCATTCCTAGAGACATATAAGCTACCACAACTGAACCAGGAAGAAATAGAAAACCTGAACAGACCCATAACCAATAAGGAGATTGAAACAGTCATCAAAAAACTCCAAACAAACAAAAGCCCAGGGCCAGACGGCTTCCCAGGGGAATTCTACCAAACATTTAAAGAAAGAATTAATTCCTATTCTCCTGAATCTGTTCCAAAAAATAGAAATGGAAGGAAAACTTCCAAACTCATTTTATGAGGCCATCATCACCTTGATCTCAAAGCCAGACAAGGATCCCATCAAAAAAGAGAATTACAGACCAATATCCTTGATGAACACAGATGCGAAAATTCTCACCCAAATACTAGCCAATAGGATCCAACAGTACACTAAAAGGATTATTCTCCACGACCAAGTGGGATTTATTCCAGGGCTGCAAGGTTGGTTCAACATCCGCAAATCCATCAATGTGATACAATACATTAATAAAAGAAAGAACAAGAACCATATGATACTCTCAATAGATGCTGAAAAAGCATTTGACAAAGTACAGCATCCCTTCCTGATCAAAACTCTTCAAAGTGTAGGGATAGAGGGCACATACCTCAATACTATCAAAGCCATCTATGAAAAACCCACTGCAAATATCATTCTCAATGGAGAAAAATGGAAAGCTTTTCTGCTAAGATCAGGAACACGGCAGGGATGTCCATTATCACCACTGCTGTTCAGCATAGTACTAGAAGTACTAGCCTCAGCAATCAGACAACAAAAAGAAATTAAAGGCATCCAAATTAGCAAAGAAGAAGTCAAACTATCACTCTGCAGATGATATGATACTATATGTGGAAAACCCAAAAGATTCCACTCCAAAACTGCTAGAACTTGTACAGGAATTCAGTAAAGTGTCAGGATATAAAATCAATGCAGAGAAATCAGTTGCATTTCTTTACACCAACAACAAGACAGAAGATAGAGAAATTAAGGAATTAATCCCATTTATAATTGCACCCAAAACCATAAAATACCTAGGAATAAATCTAACCAAAGAGGCAAAGAATCTATACTCAGAAAACTATAAAGAACTCATGAAAGAAATTGAGAAAGACATAAAGAAATAGGAAAATGTTCCATGCTCATGGGTTGGAAGGACAAATATGAAAATGTCTATGCTACCTAGAGCAATATACACATTTAATTCAATCCCTATCAAAATGTTATCATTTTTTTTCAAAGAAATGGAACAAATAGTCCTAAAATTTATATGGAACCAAAAAAGACCCTGAATAGCCAGAATAATGTTGAAAAAGAAAGCCAAAGTTGGTAGCATCACAATTCCGGAACTCAAGCTCTATTACAAAGCAGTCATCATCAAGACGGTATGGTACTGGCACAAAAACAGACACATAGATCAATGGAACAGAATAGAGAGCCCAGAAATAGACCCTCAACTCTATGGTCAACTAATCTTGGACAAAGCAGGAAAGAATGTCCAATGGAAAAAAGACAGCCCCTTCAACAAATGGTGTTGGGAAAATTAGACAAGCCACATACAGAAAAATAAAATCGGACCATTTCCTTATACCACACACAAAAATAGACTCAAAATGGATCAAGGAACTCAATGTGAGAAAAGAATCCATCAAAATCCTTGAGGAGAACACAGGCAGCAACTTCTTTGACCTCAGCCGCAGCAATTTCTTCCTAGGAATATCACCAAAGGCAAGGGAAGCAAGGGCAAAAATGAACTATTGGGACTTCATCAAGATCAAAAGCTTTTGCGCAGCAAAGGAAACAGTTACCAAAACCAAAAGACAACTGAAGAATGGGAGACGATATTTGCAAACGACATATCAGATAAAGGGCTAGTATCCAAAGTCTATAAAGAGCTTAACAAACTCAACACCCAAGGAACCAATAATCCAATCAAGAAATGGACGGAGGACATGAACAAACATTTCTGCAAAGAAGACCTCCAGATGGCCAACAGACACATGAAAAAATGCTCCACATAATTTGGCATCAGGGAAATACAAATCAAAACCACAATGAGATACCACCTCACACCAGTCAGAATGGCTAAAATTAACAAGTCAGGAAATGACAGATGCTGGTGAGGATGTGGAGAAAGGGGAACCCCCCTACACTGTTGGTGGGAATGCAAGCTGGTGCAACCACTCTGGAAAATAGCATGGAGGTTCCTCAAAAAGTTGACAACAGAACTACCCTATGACCCAGCAATTGCACTACTGGGTATTTACCCTAAAGATACAAACGTAGTGATCCGAAAGGGCACGTGCACCCGAATGTTTATAGCAGCAATGTCTACAATAGCCAAACTATGGAAAGAACCAAGATGTCCATCAACAGATGAATGGATAAAGAAGAAGTGGTATATATATACAATGGAATACTATGCAGCCATCAAAAGAAATGATATCTTGCCATTTGCAACGACGTGGATGGAACTAGAGGTTATTATGCTTAGCGAAATAAGTCAGTCAGAGTAAGACAACTATCATATGATCTCCCTGGTATGAGGAAGTGGAGAAGCAACATGGGAGGTTTGGGGGGTAGGAAAAGAATAAATGAAACAAGATGGGATTGGGAGGGAGACAAACCATAAAAGACTCTTAATTTCACAAAAACAAAGTGAGGGTTGCTGGGGGAAGGGGGGTCCGGAGAGGGTGGTGTGGTTATGGTGTGGTTATGGGAGGGTATGTGCTATGGTGAGTGCTGTGAAGTGTGTAAACCTAGCGATTCACAGACCTGTACCCCTGGGGCTAAAAATAAATTATATGTTTATAAAAAATAAAAAATTAAAAAAAATGATAGTTGGGGAACTTAAGAAAAGCACAGCTTTCATATTCTCTGAGGGTATGATGTGGGATCTGTACTTGCACACAGCCAACCTTCTCTTCCTCAGGGTGTTCAGAGGCAGTTAGTCTGCATTTTGGAGAGTGCTGTCAAACACATTTTAGCTTTGATACAATCCAGTTCACCTACTTTTTCTTTTGTAGCTTGTGCTTTTGGTGTGTTATCAAAGAAACTTTAGCTTAAACCAAGATTAGGAAGATTAACTTGTATTTTTTTCTCCTAAAAGATTCACAGTTTTATCTCTTGCATTAGGGTCTATGATTTCTTTCAGTTGATTGGTATGAATTAAGGGTCCAACTTCATTCTGTGGATAGTCAATGATCCCAACATCATTTTTGGAGGATATCATGCCCCTTGTCCCTTTAATTGTCTTGGCATGCTTGTCAAAAGTCAGTTGCCCATAAATGTGAGGGTTTCTTTCTAGACTCAGTTTTACTTGATTGATCTATTCATCTGCACATATGCCAGTATCATGCAGCTTGATTAGTGTAGCTTTGTAGTAAACTGTACAATTGGGAAATGTGGGTTCTTCACATTTGTTCTTTTTATTATTTTAAATATTTTTTCCATTTTCTTTTATTTTATTTCTTTACTGTGTTCCAGCATTCATTGTTTATGCACCACACCCAGTGCTCCATGCAATACGTGCCCTCCATAATACCCACCACCAGGCTCAACCAACCCCCCAACCCCCTCCCCTACAAAACCCTCAGTTTGTTTCTCAGAGTCCACAGTCTCATGGTTCATCTCCCCCTCCAATTTCCCCCAACTCCTTTCTCCACTCTGTCTCCCAATGTCCTCCGTGTTTTTCCTTACACTCCAAAAATAAGTGAAACCATATGATACTTGACTCTCTCTGCTTGACTTATTTCACTCTGCATAATCTCTTCCAGTCCCATCTATGTTGATACAAAAAGTTGGGTATTCATCCTTTCTGATGGAGCCATAATACTTCATTGTATATATGGACCACATCTTCTTTATCCATTCATCTGTTGAAGGACATCTTGGTTCTTTCCACAGCTTGGTGACTGTGGCCATTGCTACTATGAACACTGGGGTACAGTTGGCCCTTCTTTTCCCTACATCTGTATCTTTGGGGTAAATACCCAGTAGTGCAATTGCAGGGTCATAGGGAAGCTCCATTTTTAATTTCTTAAGGAAACTCCACACTGTTTTCCAAAGTGGTTGCATCCCCACCAACAGTGTAAGAGGGTTCTCCTTTCTCCACATCCTCTCCAACACATGTTGTTTACTGTCTTGTTAATTTTGGCCATTCTAACTGGTGTAAGGTGGTATCTCAATGTGGTTTTGATTTGAATCTCCCTGATGGCTAGTGATGATGAACATTTTTTCTCGTGTGTGTTAGCCATTTGTATGTCTTCTTTGGAGAATTGTCTGTTTATATCTTTTGCCCATTTTTTGATGTGATTATCTGTTTTGTGAGTGTTGAGTTTGAGGAATTCTTTATAGATCTTGGATATCAGCCCTTTGTCTGTAGTGTCACTTGTGAATATCTTCTCCCATTCCATGGGTTGCCTCTTTGTTTTGTTGACTATTTCCTGTACTGTGCAGAAGCTTTTGATCTTGATGAAGTCCCAAAAGTTCATTTTCACTTTTGTTTCCTTTGCCTTTGGAGACATATCTTGAAAGATGTTGCTGTAGCCAATGTTGAAGAGATTACTGCCTACATTCACTTCTAGGATTTTGATAGATTCCTGCTTCACATTGAGGTCTTTAATCCATTTTGAGTTTATCTTTTTGTATGGTGTAAGAGAATGGTTGAGTTTCATTCTTCTACATGTAGCTGTCCAATTTTCCCCAGCACCATTTATTGAAGAGATTGTCTTTTTTTCCACTGTATATTTTTTCCTGCTTTGTCAAAGATCACTTGACCATAGAGTTGAGGGTCCACATCTGGGCTCTCTACTCTGTTCCACTGGTCTATGTGTCTGTTTTTGTGCCAGTACCATGCTGTCTTGGTGATCAAAGCTTTGTAGTAAAGCTTGAAATTAGACAACATGATGTCCCCAGGTTTTTTTTTTTTTTCAACATTTCCTTAGCAATGCAGGGGTATCTTCTAGTTCCATACAAATTTTAGGATTGTTTGTTCCAGTTCTTTGAAAAATGCCAGTGGAATTTTGATCAGGATGGCATTGAAAGCATAGATTGCTCTAGGCAATATAGACATTTTAACAATGTTTATTCTTCCAATCCATGAGCATGGAATGGTCTTCCATCTTTTTGTGTCTTCTGCAGTTTCTTTCATAAGTCTTCTGTCAATGAAATGGAGGCATTCCTGGAAACCTATAAACTTCCAAAACTGAATCAGGAAGAAATTGACAACCTGAATACACCAATATCTAGTAACGAGATTGAAGCTATGACCAAAACCTCCCCCAAAACAAGAGCCCAGGACCTCACAGAGTCCCTGGAGAATTCTACCAAACATTCAAATAATAAATAATATCTATTCTCCTGAAGCTTTTTCAAAAAATTGAAGTAGAAGGAAAACTTCCAGACTCTTTTTATGAAGCCAGCATTACTCTGATCCCCAAACCAGGCAAAGACCCCACCAAAAAAGAGAATTTTAGACCAATATCCCTGATGAATATGGATGCTTAGATTCTCAACAAGATCCTAGCTAATAGGATCCAACAGTACATTAAAAAGATTATCCACCATGACCAGGTGAGATTTATCCATGGGATGCAAGGGTGGTTCAACATTCACAAATCAATCAATGTAATAGAACAAATCAGTAAGAGAAGAGAGAAGAACCACATGGTCCTCTCAATTGATGCAGAAAAAGCACTTGACAAGATACAGCAACGGTTCCTGATTAAAACGCTTCAAAGTATAGGGATAGAGGGAACATTCCTCAGCTTCATAAAATCTATTTATGAAAAACCCACAGCGAATATCATCTTCAATGGGGAAAAGCTGACAATCTTCCCTTTGAGATCAGGAACAGGACAAGAATGCCCACTCTTGCCACTCTTGTTCAACATAGTACTAGAAATCCTAGCAACAGCAATCAGACAACAAAAAGAAATAAAAGGTATTCAAATTGGCAATGAAGAAGTCAAACTCTCTCTCTTTGCAGATGACATGATACGATATATGGAAGACCCAAAAGACTCCACTCCCAAACTACTAGAACTCATACAGCAATTCAGTAATGTGGCAGGATACATAAACAATGTACAGAAATCAGTTGCTTTCTTATATACTAACAATGAAAATACGGAAAGGGAAATTAGAGAATCAATTCCATTTACTATAGCACCAAGAACCATAAGATACCTGGGCATAAACCTAACTAAAGAGGTAAAGGATCTGTACTCGAGGAACTATTTTAAATATTTTATTTATTTATTTGTCAGAAAGAGCGAGAGAGCAAGCAGAAGCAGGGGGGAGCAGCAGACAGAGGGAGAAGCAGGCTCCCCGCTGAGCAAGGAGTCCAATGTGGGACTTGATCCTAGGATGCTGAGATCATGACGTCAGCTGAAGGCAGACACTTAACCAACTGAGCCACCCAGCCTCCCTTTGTTGTTCTTCTTTTTAAAAAACATTTTGTTTATTTATTGATTTGACAGAGAGCACTCAAGAGAGCACAAATAGGCAGAGCTGCGGGCAGAGAGAGAAGGAGAAGCAGGCTCTCTGCTGAGCAGGGAGCCTGATGTGGGGCTCTATTCCAGGACCCTGGGATCATGACCTGAACCTAAGGCAGACGCTTAACCATCTGAGCCACCCAGGTGACACCAACCTTTGTTTTTAAAGATTATTTAGACTCTTCTGGGTCCATACAAATTTCCTTATGGATTTTAAGATCAACTTTTTTCTGTTGCTGCAAAAACCACTGATGATCCATTTCTTCTCCCATCCCTATCACAGTGTTCTCCTTTTCCCCTGACCACAGGTGTGGTCAGGTCTGACATGTTTTTTACTAACATGAGTTGTTTCTGAAGTAGATAGGGAGGTTAGAATAGCTTTGAGTTCCACAGTGTTATGGAAAACCTAAAGACTTAATCTCTCAGGATTCAATTCTCCCTCTACAACTAAGAGGTGGGAACAGATCAGTAAGCCCAAGTGCCTGTGTGCACATTGACAGACTAGTCAGAGCTTTACCATTTGCTCCTTTCTACTCAATTCAGCAGTGATTCCTGGATATGCTTCTTTTTCTTCTTCTTCTTCTTCTTCTTCTTCTTCTTCTTCTTCTTCTTCTTCTTCTTCTTCTTCTTCTTCTTCTTCTTCTTCTTCTTTTTTGGTCACCTTTCTTCTCCCTGCATATGTGCTGATGTCCCCTGGACTAGATCTTTTCTCAGGTTCCTTGGGCATTTTGAGGACTGTGATTTGATGAAGAGGTCAGCATTCCCCGTTTCTCAAGATCTGAAAGTCATTTCCAACTACTGGGTCTACACAGTTTGTTCCAGTGTTATATTGCTTGGAGGCCTGATGTGTTGGCTTCTATGGAAATGGTCATCAACTAAAGACTGTGTCTTTGCCTCAGGGACTTTAGTTACATCATGCATCATGAGTAGAGCAAGCATCAAGGGATAATATTTTATTTTCTTAGCATTGCATGCTAATTTGTATTATTAATACTAGGTTGTCTTTGAATCACCCATAAAAGAGTTAAATGTAAATGGGATTTGCCAGCTCTGAGAAGGGAAGGGAAACAGGCTCTAAGTGTATCTTTTTAGTTTGTTGGTGGGCTAAAGGGCTCTGTATCACAGAATCTGGCCTCTAACCACCCTGAAGAATTCCTCTAGCTATGAACCTCTCATCTAATTTTTACTTCTCCATCTGTGACAGCACAGTAGTATTAGTGCATGGTATCTAATAGGAGCTTAATAAATATTCATTGGATGAATAAATGGATGATTAATTCTGTGATTGAATCTTGCCTTATGCCAAGTATCATGCCATGCACATTTCACTTAACCTGCACTATAACACTATAAATTCTTAATCCATTGACTGATGTTAATATTTGTCATCTGGGCAACACTGCCACATTCCTTATATTCTTTGAATCTCATAATATCCTGAGATAGTCACAATTGGCTTTATCCCTATTTTACAGATACAGGATATAGAGACATAGAAGATGTTTAATGCTTTAAATCAGTATTTCTCCAGTTTAAATGTTGCACAAGTCAGCTGAGATTCTTATTAAAACAGAGATTCTGATTCAGCAGAAGATCTGGGTGGGCCTGAGAGTAGTAGTTCTAACGAACTGACAGGTGATACTATTGCTGCTGTCCTACAAATTATACTTTGAGTAGCAAGGCTTTAAATAGAGTTTTTCCTTTGCTTTTGTGAAGATGAGGGATTAAAAAAATAAGCAAGACAAACAAACACTATCTCCTCTCATCCCAACATAGAGCTAGGAACTAAGAAACCTAAAAGCAAGGTATACTCATAAACAGCACTCAAATGAAACCCTAAAGATAAGGTCTGATAAATTAGTCATTCTTTGAGACTATAGTATACTAGAGCATAGAAGATATTGAAGACTAACAAAGTTGGATTCATTCTTTCAATTCCAACATGCACTACAAAGTTACTTTTAAAATCCAAAACTGGGATGCCTGGGTGGCTCAGTCAGTGATGTGTCTGCCTTTGGCTCAGGTCATGATCCCAGGGTCCTGGGAGGGAGCTCATGTTCCCTGCTCAGTGGAGAGCCTACTTTTCCCTCTCCCTCTGCCTGCCCTTCCCCCTGTTTATGCTTTCTCTCTCTCTTTCTCATGAATAAATAAAAGCTTTAAAATAAACAAACAAACAAATAAATAAATAAATAAAATCTAAAACTAAAGCTATAAATAGGAGAGAGAAGACCCTCTCATTGTCTCTAGAAAAGATTGGTTTTGACCCATATAGTGCAGATTAACTCCATAATATGCCTAGATATTTCCCTACAAAAAGGGGCTTGCAAGTTGTATATAGTAAAAACTGTTTGCTTATTACACGTGGAAACAGAAACACTAACATCACTCTTATGAAATCTTGATCATCTTGTTGGGTTGCTTAAGAAAGCAAGGTTGTCCCAAAGCATGAAGATAAAGGCTGGCTATTTATGGCTGTGCACTTGATCAGTTATTGGAGCTTTCTATGTGGGACTCAACAGACATTCATCACTACTGCTACCTCTCACAATCAGGATACCTCATCTGCCTAGACCAGATAATTTCCTATCTCTTTGTGTACTAAAGAGCTCACCATTTTCCATGGCTTTTGCTCCTTGAAACGTGTAGATGCTTTGGGATGTTAAGAGCAGGAGGCAATGAAGAGATGTGGGCAGCAGATATCCTAGTCCTGGGCTAGCAGTTATAGCAGAAAGCAGAACTCTAAGTGACAACTATTGGACTATTGGTTTTTGCCTACTGTGCAAAAAATTTTTATTTTTATTTATTTTTTAGAGAGAGAGAGAGCACGTGCAAGGGAGAGTAGAGGGAGAGGGAGAGAATCCTAAGTAGGCACCACACTTAGTTGATCCCACAACACTGAGATCATGACCTCAGCCAAAATCAAGTCAGGCACTTAACCAATTGAGCCACCCAGACATCCCTACTGTGCAAAGATTTTAAAGCTAAAGGTCATTGCATCCTTTTTCATCATAATAATTGTTAGAGTTGTTTTGCAGCTAGTAGGCATCCATGTTCCAGATCATGGGTATGTCCCTGAGTGAAGTAAAATGGGGCAATATCACCTTCAGGAGGTTGGGATCCTGGTGACCAGAGCTGAAATGATGGGGGGACTATGGACTGACGATTGGTAGACATCTTTATTTCTTACAATCACTTCTTTTATACCTTCCACAAGATCTGATTACAGGGACGCCTGAGTGGCTCAGTGGGTTAAACCGCTGCCTTAGGCTCAGGTCATGATCCTAGGGTCTTGGGATCAAGTCCCGCATCTGGCTCCTTGCTCAGCAGGGAGCCTGCTTCTCTCTCTGCCTCTGCCTGCTACTCTGCCTGCTTGTGCATGCATTCCCTCTCTCTGACAAATAAATAAATAAAAATCTTTTAAAAAATCCAATTACAAACAGGATATTGATTTATGTGCAGGGCATGGCTACGTGTGAGATGTGATTTATGTGTAGGCAATCAAATGATACAAGTGAACAACGATGATCTCTTAGCTTTAAATGACAAGAACAAGTTAAGGATTCTCCATACTTATCAGATCTATCTAAAGGAGGACATGAAAACACTCCAGTGTCCTCCCATGTTTAATCTGGGCATTGGCCCAGGAAGACTCTTGCCCGCCATCTCCTGGAGTTTTCTCACAGGATTCAACATGACCCCAGTCACATTGGCAAGGATCTGGGTTGTGTTCCAACAGGACAACTCTTAAAGGTACTTGGGATTGAAAGATTTGGAAGAATTATTGGCTCAGAGGATTCAGAGGGAAGAGCATAATTAGAAATCAAACTTGAATTTCTAGTTTAAGATGGCATATAAATCCCATGAATGAATTCTCCCTGAATCCTGAATTCTATCAAGTGACTAACAGAACACAGGAAACCATCAAAAGGTGCTGCTCATTTGCCAGAATGTTGGAGACTTTTTGCATGATATAGTGTAGCCAAGACCACACTGAGTAGAGTCTGATTAATTTGTGAGATGCCGCATCAAAAATAAAGTCTGCCTGAGAATTAATGGGTGGTATTTCTGGTAAAAGCTTTCTAATGTTAATGAGAGATGAGAGCAGAAGGGCTAGAGGTACCTATTGTGTGTGGGGCACTTGGAAGTGATTTTCAACCCTACTTAAAAATCCCAAGGCAAATTTGCACTGACAGAGATCCCTAACATGGCTGCCTTTGGTACTTACTCTCAGTGAGACCAGCTGAGTTCTCTTGAACAGTTGGCTCAACAGGGGTTCTCTGTGAACTGGAGACCACAGGGATGGCTAAATTGTCAAGGAGGTCATTGTCCAAGTTAGAGAAGAACCATACTTTGGATTGCAGTGATAAACAAGGGGAAGTAACCTGCTGTTCATAGGAGAAGCAAAATGTCCTTGGGCTACGTCTTTGGATGCTAGCTCCCTTCTTTCCAGAGCAAAGCAGATGTCTCATCTGACAAGGTACAATTACAGTACTTGAGTATTCAGCTGGAGATGTCAGAGGGACAGTTGACTACGTGAATCTGGGCCATAAAGAGATCTGGGTGGAGTCAGCCGCCGATGGGTGGTGACTGAGAGCTTGCTGTGGGTGAAGTCACTGGAGAGGGATTAGGCTCTGCAAAGGAAGGGCCTAGAACTGAACCCAGAAGAATTCCAGCATTGAGAAGGATCTCTCTGAGACTGGACTGAGGGAAGAACTACCAAGCACTGTGAGGGCAGGCTCCAGAGAGGGAGGAAGAGAATCAGGATTATGGAGTATTTTGGATATATAGACATGAGTGTTTGAAGAAAAGAGTGGTCATTTGTGTTAAATGCTACTGGAAGATCAAATAAGAAGACTCTGACAAATCTTTGTATTTCATAGCATCCATGTCTATGTGAAATGAAGAATTGGGTCATCTGAAGAGAAAGTGTGTGTGTGTGTGTGTGTGTGTGTGTGTGTGTGTGAAGGACGGTAGCAAGGAGTGGGGAGGATGGTTGTAGTAGTTAGAGTTCTCCAGAGAAACATAGCCAACAGTGTGTCCCCATGTAGAGGGACAGAGAGAAACAGAGACACAGAGGGAAACAGAGAGAAATCCAAAACCTACAGGGCATGCTGGCTGATTGGAGACCTAGGGAAGAGTGGATGTTTTACCTTGCGTCTGAAGGAAGTCAGCTGGTAGGATTTCCTGTTCCTCTGAGGACTTCACAATCTTTTCCTTTAAGGCCCTCAACTGATTGGATGAGACCCACCCACATAATCTGTGTTACTCAAAGTCTACGCGTTTAAATGCTACTCTTGGGGCATCTGGGTGGCACAGTCAGTTAAGTGTCCAGCTCTTGGTTTTGGCTCAGGTTGTGATCTCGGGGGTGTGAGATCAAGCCCGGAGTTGGGCTCTACTCTCAGTGTGGAGTCTGCCTGTGACTCTCCCACTCCAGCTATCCCTCCTGCCTACTCCCAATGCTCTCTCTCAAACAAACAAAAAAAAACAAACAAATAAATAAATGCTACTCTCATCTAAAGAATACCTTCAAATTAGCATCCAAATACATCTGACCAAATACCTGGGTGCCATGGCCTAGCCACGTTTAACCCCTACAACTGGCTGTGACCGTGGTGCGGTTTGGAGGAGGGTGGAAACATTCTGAATTGTTCGTGGAAGAGACGCTGGGCCAGAATAGTGTAGAAAGAGAGCCTGGAGTGTCACAGGCCCACCTGAGGGAGGCAATCATGAATTTATGGCAATTCTTCTTTGTCCAGGTGTCTGAGTTCTCTGGCAGCAATTAGCTGTCTGAGTGTGGGGGGCAGAGAAGAAGGGTTGTCACCAAAATAAAAATTCAAATTTTGTGCTTCATGTGTGGGGAGGAATTTATCTTTTAACAGGTATGTCATTGTGTGTGTGTGTGTGTGTTTACGCACTTGAAAGCCTTTCTTTCCGGACTGATTACAATTCTCTTGTGTCTTCTTTCTGTCCTGTTGTTATGTCTGGTACTTTCCCCCTTTCTTAACTTTGTCTTCATTGGCTTATCTAATGACTCCTTGCACATCTTAAAGCACATCAAATAGGTATTGCTATAAAGTCATAAGATAAAACCTGAAAGTCTAGAATAAAATATTTATCCAACCCCAACTCTTCCTCCATCACTCCAAATCTCTGCTTCTTTTTGCATGTTTACTTGTTACACTTTTGGGAGGCAGGCAGGGTGGGTTTTAAGGGTTACAATAGTTCCCAAGGTTAGCTTGTCCATAACTCACCTACAATTCAAATCTAGGGATCCTGGCCCTAAATCTTTCTATACCACACCAATGTCTTTAAAGTTTATTAAAAAAACAATGCAGATTTGTTGATCTTGGGATTAAGAAGTACAGGAATAAAGGAGAAAGGAAATGGATGAATTTTCCATTGTCCGATGAAATATTGGGAGCAGGTAGCTCCACAGGTCTCCTAAATATGGTGGAGGCACCAGGGTGTAGGGACCATAGAGGGCTCTCTTGGTGGTAGGGTTTGGGCACAGCTCGAAGTCTAGGTTCTGTGACCACCATGTTACAAGTGAATTTATAGGGAGGAAAGTCTTACAACTGTCTTTTTTTCAGATAGAAAACAATAAAGGTTTTTAAAGGACAGTAAATGTTGATATGGGTCAATTTTCTTTTCTTTTCCTATCGAGTCTTGTAATATTTTGACAGAAGTAGAAAGGAAAAAAAAAAAAAGGATTGAAGGAAGGTTATTGACATTCCCTTCTCTGTTTCTGTAAAATTCACCACTGGTCTGAATGCCACAGTGTCACAGTGACTTCTCACATTTTGCTGGAACATTCCTTGAAGGAATCACTATCTAGGATGTCAACTTCCGTCTTGGAACAGAGCTCCCTTCTCAAAGGAGAGAATACATCATGATTGACATAGAAACATCTACAGTTACATATTTTTTCATTTTGCAGATATTTTAAACCTCAGAAGAGTTATAAATGGTACACATACATGCATACAGTTTTCTTTGGTATTTCTAAGTAAACCTCAATGTATTAGTGTCTACTTTGTTTTCTGATTGATTTATTATGCTTTTGACGGTGAAAATCTTAGTTGTGGCCTACTAGATGCAGACCAAAATGTGAAAGCAACTGCTTTTCTGAGTCTCAGTTTGCCTGTTTGTCAAATGAGGGTGATTCTATGGAAGGTCTTCGATGACCAGGCCACACAGTTAAGCTATAGAAGTGTAAGAATTGTATGCAGGCACTGCACCGGGCTCTCATACTCATGGTCTGAATGTTTATTTCCCTCTGAGATTCATATGTTGAAAACTAAGCCCTGAGTGATGGTGTTAGGTGGTGAGGCCTTTTGCGGGGGTGATTAGATCAGGTCATGAAGGAGGGGAGCCCTCCTGAATGGCCTTAGTGACCTCATATAGAAAGCCCCTTCCATGGATGAGGCACAGCGAGAAGACGGCTACCTAGGAGGTCAGTTCTCACCAGACATCAGATGTGTTGGTGCTTCGATCTTGGACTTTCCAGCCTCCAGAATTGTGAGGCACAAATTCCTGTTGTTGATAAGGCACCAGTTCCTGCTATTTTGTTGTAGCAAACAGAATGGACTTTGTGACTGACGCAGTTGGCAGAGCGCTGTCACCTGTCTGGCATTGGAGAGCCACGGCTGTGCTAGGGTTGGGGGGGTACTCTGTGTGGTGTGACATGGACCCTGAGTCCAGATTTCCCCCAGTGAGGGGTTCTGGAGGAGTGCAGGATGATGAATGAGGTTGACACGGCACGCTTGTCAGGGAACCTAGCCTCTGTCCCGGGGCAGCCATCCATGGTGCCCGGTAAAGGAGGAAAAGGAGGAGGCTGTGTGTGCCCTCCTCACCCTGGCCCGCCTTTGCACTTTGAAAATAGAAAGCTCATTTTCTGAATCACTCAATGTCTTTTCTGAAACCTTGAGCTGCAATACATTTTTGTTTGCATTGGAGTGCTGTGCACGGCTGTTTTGTTGCATTCATTCCTCTACGAAAATAAATTGTCTTTCACAATATTTACTGAACTAAACATTCATCTGATCTAGCATTAAAATGTGGATAGAACAAACCAAGCCTCAGGATAACTTTCAGGCCGGGTGCTGAGCTCCTTGTTGACGGGATGATGTCAGAAGCAGTATACCCTGACCTTGCCCTGTGGTCTTCTTAGATGTGAGGCCCCATCCAGAGAAACATACAGGAACGCAGTCCCTGGTTCTGCTGCTTTTGCTCTCCCCCATGGACCCTGGCACACGGCACCGGGTAAGTGGACCCCTGGGCCCAACGTGTCCCTGAGTTTCTGCACTATGACCTCCACAAACATGCCTTCTTTTGGGAGTTCATTTTTCAAGTGCTCCAAGACTTAACCTAACCAGCAGAAAATCTTTAAGCTTTGTGACAAGGAGGTAGAACTTCCCCCTAATTTTGAATTCTGGAGCAGGTTTTCCAGTTTTTCAGCGGGTTTGGTCCTAGCATTTACCTTGAGGTGCTTAGGGCATTGGAATATTATTTTTCTAAGTCTCGTGGGCCTCTCGTGGGCTCATCTCTCATTAGGGTTTTGTGATATTTCCCTCCTTGCCCATCTGCCCCAAAGCACTGTGAGATCTCATGGGCAGAGACCCAGGCCCATGCATGTCTGACACTTTAGTATACATTTATTAAAACACATATGGCACTTGTATGCTGAAAACCACAAAACCTACTTTTTATTTCATTCATTTTCTCTTTCTTTCCCCTCTGTTTCACTGATTTCTGCTGTTTGTTATTTTCTTCCTCTTGCTTGCTGTGGGTTTATTTTTGCTCTTTCTTTCCTTTTTTTTTTTTTTTTTTGATTCTTAAGGTGGGATTTTAGCTTATTATTACTATTTTTAAAGATTCATGTATTTATTTTAGAGAGAGAGAGAAGGAGAGTGTGAGAGCATGTAGAGCATGTGGGAGCAATCGAGGCGGGAGAGGGAAGGAGACAGCACCCCGCCCTCACAGACTCCCTGCTGAGTGCGGAGCCTGATTGGGGGGCTGGATCTCACAACCCTGAGATCATGACCTGAGCTGAAATCAAGGCTGGTTGTCTAACCCACTGAGCCACCCAGGCACCCCAGGATTTCAGATTATTGATTTGAGACTTTCCTTTTTTTTTTTTTTTTAAATACATGCATTTAGAGCTGGGATTTCCTTCTTAGTCATGCTATGGCTATGTCACACAAATTTTTATATGCTATATTTCCTCTTTCATTCACTTCGCCATATATATTTTTAAATTCGCCTTTGACCCAAGGATTATTTAGAAGGGTGTTGTTTAGTTTCCAAAGTATCTGGCAACTTCCCTATTTTCATTCAGGTACGGACTTCTGGTTAGATTTCACTGTGTTTGGAGAACACACGTGGTATGATTTCCATTCTTTTACCTTTGCTTTTGGTTTGTTCTGTGGCCCGGTGTAGGATCTATCTTGCTATGCATTTTGTGGGCACTTGAACATAAGGCATATTTGGCTGTTGTGTGGTGGTGTGGTGTGTTCTTTGAATGTCAACAGGGTCTTGTGGGTCGATCATGTTGTTGGGCTCTGGATCCTTGCGATTTTCCATCTAGCTGTTCCACCAGTTGATGTGGAAGCAGTGTTGAGGTCTCCAACCGTATCTCTGGATTTGTCTCTTCTCCTTTCGTTCTATCAGCTTTTCCTTCACCTATTGTCTTGATGTTTGGTGAATACGCATTAAAGATTGCTGCATCTTCTTCATGGACTGACCTTGTTGTCATTCTATAATGTTCCTCTTTTTCTCTGTTAATTTTCTTTGTTCTCACGTTTACCTTCTCTGGTTCTAGTATCGGCATACCTGCTTTTCTTCGGTTAATGTTTGCATTAAGATACTTTTCCCATCCTTTTACTTTCAACATGCTTGTATTAGTATATCTGAAGTGATATTTTTATAGACAGCATAAAGTCGGTCATATTTTAAAATCCACTCTACCGATCACTAAATGGGATGTAGAATACATAATGACATGAAAATGTTCAAAATACGTTGTTAAGTTTAAGACAGCAAATGAAAAACCATATTTAGAGTGATTCCATTAAAAATATTTGAAATGGTGCATACGGGGGCGCCTGGGTGACTTAGTTGGTTAAGTGTCCAACTCTTGATTTTTGGCTCAGGTCATAATCTCAGGGCCGTGAGACTGAGCCCTTTGTGATCATGCTGGGCGTGGAACCTGCTTAAGATAAGATTCTCTGTCTTCTCCCTCTGCCCCTCCCCGATCATGCAGACTCTCTCTTTCTCTCTCTCTCTCAAAACAAAATAAATAAATAAATAAATAAAAGATGTATACAGATCTGATTCGACCTACGATGGGGTTATGTATGTCTTGATAAACCCAGTGTAACTTGAAAATATCATTAAGCCAAAGTCCACTTAATACACTTAACCTACCAAATAGCATAGCTCAGCCTGGCCTACCTTGAATGTGCTCAGAAACATACATTAGTCTACAGTTGGGCAAAATCATCTAACAAAAAGGATCTTGTATAAGAAAGTGTTGAGTATCTAGTAATTTATGGAATGCTGTATTGAAAGTGAGAAACAGAATGGCTGTGTGGGTACAGAATGGTTGTAAGATTAGTGGTTGTTTACCCTTGTGATCTCATGGCTATCAGGGAGCTTTGGCTCACTGCTCCTGCCCAGCAAAACAATAGGATCATGCCAGATATTGCTAGCCTAGGAAAAGATCAAAACTGACAATGCAAAGTGCAATTTCTACTGAATGCATACTGCTTTCACACCAATTATACAGTCAAAAGTTTTAAGTTGAACCACCATAAATCAGAGACTGCCTATATTGGAATCCTAGCTCCATTTGAATCTAGCTCTGTAATCTTCAGCCAATTATTAATGTGTTTATACTTCAGTTTTGTTTTCTACAAGATGGTGATGGTGATAAAATTTCCTTCCTGAGGTTTTTGTGAGAAATTAGTGGTTAATATTCATCAAGATTTTGGAATAGCTCCTGGCACAGAGTAAGTGATACAAAGAAGTTAATCATTACCACCATTACCGCTATGACTGAAAGGTATACTGTAGGTCAAGATGTTTGACAATAGTTACCATGACCTGGGCGTAAGATTCCAAGGTTTTGTGGCACCTGGGTGGCTCAGTGCGTTAAGCTTCTGCCTTTGGCAAAGGTCATGATCTCAGGGTCCTGGGATGGAACCCTGAATCGTGCTCTCTGCTCAGCAGGGAGCCTCCTTCCCTTCCTCTCTCTCTGCCTGCTTCTCTGCCTACTTGTGATCTCTCTCTCTCTGTTAATAAATAAATAAAATCTTAAAAAAAAAAAGAATCCAAGGTGTTTATTTCTTTTTGCACTTATTTTTATTTCTAATTTTTTTACAAATGCTATAAGAAAAAATTCTTAAAATAAAACAAACATGCATATATCTGGCAATATTTGAGGAAAATACTGGTAAATGTTATATAATTGTGCTTATGTGTTGGAAAAATAAGTCTGAGTTACTCATAAATCTTAAAGTTTGATTCACCAACCCTTGCCCTCCCTCTCTAACTCTTATTTTTTCAGAGGAATGTCTGTGCATAATTATATGAATGGATATGCAGAGTGGAAGCATATTAATCTTGCTTTCTCACAACATATTATTCCTATATTTTAATGTTGTTAGAAAGTATACACATGATATTTTACATAATAAAATAGTAATTTATGGAGTAGATATAGCATATACCAATCTCATAGACAGGCTTCTATTACTATTGTAATCTTTGGATATTTACAATTCAAACCACTATAATTACCTTATACCTGTTAGCTCTTTCTGTATTCTGAATACAAAGAAGTCAGATTACTGGCCCAACTCTAAGACTTTAAAAAAAATCTGTGAAATTTATTGCCAAATATCTTTCCAGAAGCCTCTATCAATTTATACTGCCTCCAGGAAAAGTAGGAGTGTCCTGAATGTTCCATATCCCCTCAGAGCCTTGGATATCTTTTTTAAAGTTTTGCTAATTATTAGGTGAGAACTGGTAGCTTGTTATTATTTACATTTCTGTGCTTCTTATGGGGTCCTCAACTGGTTAGTTCACAAGTTGTATTTTCTCTTTTGTAAATCTGCTGATGGCCATTTATCTTGATGTTTTTCTTATCGATCGGCATACCAGATAGAGACTGTTTAATAAGGGCACTTACCCTTGTCACATTTCCTGCGAGCATTTTTTTCAGTCTGCTGTTTGTCTTCATATTTTAGTTGCTTTTTATGTGCAGAAGTTAAAAAATTTTTTGGTGGTCAGATCCTTCAATATTTTCCTTTGTTTTTTGCTTGTGTTACTGCTAGGTTTAGAAAATGATGTTTTTTTGAGAGCTTGAAAAATATGTCACTCTGTTTTTTTCTAGCTTTTTCATTGATTTTTTTTTTTTTCCTTCAAGGAAAATACTTAACTCTTTAATCTACCTGAAATCTGTCTTGATGAATTGAGAGGGGTGGAAGCAAGCCTTTTGAGTGAACAGAGAAGAATAAAAACTTAACGAGAACGTGATATTAAATGAAAGAGAAATGTCTTCCTTGGATACTGCCCAGATCTTCCTTGGAGTGCTGTTTTTATTTCATTCTAGACTCACTGGCCCGAGTTCAGAGGAAAATGCCTAGGGATGACAAAGGGAACTCAGTCTGCATTATGAGAAAGGGTTTGAAGACCCTAAAACCAAATGATGGTCGTTTACAAATGGATGCTAGCCAAGATGTTGTGTAGTCTTTGAGAGCTGGTGCTCTCAGGACACAGGGACTTGGACACATGTCCCAGCTTTGCCACTTATGGGATATATGCTTTAAGGATAGATGCAGATCCATGTTAAGCCTCAAGTTCTTCATCTGTTAAATGGGAATAATAATAGACCTTCCTCACAGTGATGGCCATTATAAAGACAAAACGAGAAAATGCAGGTAGGCATTTCATAAGGTTCTTGGGTCAGAGAAGGTGCTTGGGTCAGAGAAGGCACTCGAGATACTGGTTGTCGGTATCATGAATTTTGGTTTTTATTTTGTTTTGTACAAACCAAAGAAGAGAATGAGGATGAAGAATGACAGATTTTCACCCGTGTGAGGCAGGATTTTATAAGACTCTGGGTTGTTTCAGGGGACAATGGCTGTTTCATCATGGCGCATTTCCAGGCAATGCGATAGGGCCAAGGCTTTCGTAGAGTAGCTAGATCATGTGATTTTCCTCAGTCTTCCATGCTCCCCTTCTGTGAGGCTGTCTTCCCCAGAGGCCCTGCAGAGCAGTAGGAAGATTCGTTTCTTCCTGCCCCTGCATTCCCCTGGCATGTTAGCTCAGGGATATAAATGAAATTGAGGCTTAGACCAGCCAGTGCAGAGTATTGAATGCTAATTAGCTTGTCAACACTGCAGGTGTTTTTGAAGAGAGGAAGGTACGGTGCAACCTATACTTTCGGAGGAAGATGCAGAGTGGATTGCTTGGGAGACAGATGTGAGTCCAAGAGACATAAAGGAGGTGGTTATTCCATTGGTTGGCAGCCCTGAAGACTGAGGGGAGAGTGCAGAGGTGGGGCCTTGGGTCAGATACAGGATGTAATGAAGAGGAGACCTGACAGGATTTGACCACACTCGCCTGGGGGCAGATGTGTGTGTGTGTGTGTGTGTGTGTGTGTGTGTGTGTGTAAGAAAGATAAACAAAGCCAGACAATAAAGTGGTGAAAACAGATTTAATTCAGTAACTGCTGACAGTAAGGGAAAGAGCCGAGCACCATTCTGGTTTATACAGAGCTGACAGTGTTTCAGAAGAAAAATGAGTGAACAGTGAGGGGGAGTGAGCCAGGCTCAAGAAGAGCCAGGGAAGTAAACAATCCCAAAAAGCCTGTTGCAAGGTGGGCCAGTGTAACTGTGACTAGACCGGTCTGCTGGCAGACTTATCTAAGTTAGTATTCTACCCTCCCACAGAGACAGGGACACAGAGGCCTCATCCTTCCTGATGATTGCATTTCAAAGGAATGATTTTCAAGTCCTTGAGAAAGATAGTCTTGGGTTGTAGGAGACACAGACATACACATCTGAAAGGGGTAGAGGACACATTTATAATTGTAAGCTTTATTCTTTAGATAGGAGAGTATCTGGGGTCAGTGCTAGCTATGGTCAGGTGCTGGCTAGAATAAAATATGCATTTTTCTGACAGCCTTGAGCTTTTTTAGTTAGGAACTTGAAGTCTCAGCTATGGACCCAGGGATGTGGCCTTGGGCCGGAAGAAGGCATGCGAGGTCTGTCAAGCCTCTTAGTGTGATGGTTTGGAGGGGGTGGCTGTGTGGCAAGAGTTCTTGTGTGGTTCTCCACACCAGGGTGTCGAGGAGCCCGCTGCCTCTGCACAGGGCATGGGGCAGTACAGATGGGTGCTGCGTGGAATGCTGGGTGCTACTCCTGTTTCTGTGATTCCTGAGTGAGAAAAACATTGCTTCCCTCATGTTGTTATGATCACAAAGGATAATACACGTGAGAGGACTTGGAAAATTGAAGTCATTATTTTTGATACTTGAAATCCTAATTGGAGAACTTGGATCCCTCTCGGATGGTGAAGGCATGTAGCAGTGGAACTGGCCAGGGTCTGGGAGGGAGGGATTCTGAGGGGGAGACGGCTCGGCCCTGCTTTATAATTCTCTTTTGAAAGTGATTACTTTTTGCCTGACACTTGTTTTTTTCATTTTTTTTTTTAAGACGAGTTTTCTCAGTTTAAGGCTCAAATCCACTGCCCACAGAGAAAATTCTTTGAACAGAATGCTCTGTACACTCAAAGTGTGACCAGCATTATTAGTTTTTTTTTTTTTTAAATTTTAAAGACTTTCTTAGTATGAGTGTGCTAAAAAAGAAAGATAGAGTTTGATATTTCTCACTACTTTTCTGTCCTGTATCCAGGAAATACATCACTTTGAAACATTCAGTCCTTGGGCAAAGGCTGTGACTCGATTTCTCCCTTTATAGGACTGGTGGAAGCAGTCGAATGATGTAATAGTATATGAACTTCAGATCTTAATTAATGTAAAACACCTTTTGAATTTGGATGAAAACGCTAGTTGGAGTTTTGTTTTTGCTTTGTACTTAATCTGCTTTCCCCAGAGGGCCAGTGGCTGAAAGCCTTCGGAAAGGAATGCGAAGGGATAATATCCTGAGTTTCGATAATGCCTTCATCTTTTCCAAGTGCTTTTCATGATCTCATTTGATGGCCATGACACACTGCAGGGCCTGGAGCAAAGGCGAGTGTGCCAAGTGCATGTATCAGGACTCAGAGGCTGGGGGACGTGTGAGCCTATTAACTTGAGTGCTCCAGAGGACTGCCACCCCAGTCAAAGGGAGCGAAACTCGTATGGGCCACAGGCATAGCCGGCGCCTTATAAATCCAGCACAACTTCCTCGTTAGGCTGTACAGGTCCAGTTGAAGACTGGGGAATCCTTGTTCGGGGTTCAAGTAAGACTACTGTTCAATATGTTGTCTAATATCCAATATGGGGGGGAACCACATTTTTTTTTACTTTCTTTCTCTGTACATTTTCTTGTAGTGGATTTTCATGTGAATGGAATCATAGGACATGTGGACTTTTGTGACTATCTTCTTTGGCCTCACATTGTCAAGGTTCGTCGATGTTGTTGCCTGCGTGAGTATTTCCTTCCTACTTATGGCTGGAGGGTAGTCCTTCGCAGGGGTACGTCACACCTTGTTTGTCCCTTCATCAGTTGGTAGTAGATATTTGGGTCGTTTCCACCTTTAGGCTATGATGAATAATGCTGCTATACATTTTTTAGGTGGAAGTTTGTGTGGGCACAGTCATCCCCTCTTCTCCACAATTTTGCTTTCTGTCATTTTAGTCACCTGCGGTCAACCGTCAGGTAGCAGATAATCCTCCCGACATATCATCAGAGGGTCAGTAATAGCCTAATGCTACGTCCCAATACTTATGACATTCACCTCGCTTCCTCTAATCACATGGACATTTTATCATCTCACATTGACCACGAGAAGAAGAGTGACTACAGCACAATAAGCTATTTTGAGAGAGAGACCACATTCACCTGTTATCACAGTATGTTTAGGAATTGTTAAAATTGTCCTAGTAGTGATTGTTATATGTTATATGTTATATGTTGTTATATATTACATATATATATGTAACATATCTATCTATCTATCTATCTATCTATATATCTCCTATTAGTTATAGTTATCATTAGTTATTGTTACTCTCCTGCTGTATCTCATTTATACATTAAACTTTATCATGGGTATGTATGTAAAGGAAAAATGTAGTATATATCTTGCTTGGTACTCTCCGGTGTCCCCAGGAGGTCTTGGAATGTATCTCCAGTGGATAAGAGGTCATGTGTTCTAATTTCTATTAACTAAATAACTACAGACAAAATTTCTGGGTCATATGATAACTCTATGTCTGAGGAAGTGCTAGACTGTTTTCCGAAGTGGTTTCATTATTTTATGTTCCCGCTAGCAATGTATGAGGGTTACCTTTCTCTACATCCTCTCAAATACTCATTATATGATATTTTGAGTCTAGATATCCCAGTGGATGTAAAGTGGTATTTCATTGTGATTTTGATTAATAGTTTCTTGATGATTCGTGATAGGGTGATGTGAACGTCTTCTCATATGCTTCTAGGCCATTTGTATATCTTCCTTGGAAAAATGCCTATTCTGATCTTTTGCCCAGTCTTACTGGGTTATCTGTCTTTATCATTGAGTTGTTAGAGTTCTTTAAGTATGCTAGATACAAATACTTAATCAGATATGTGATTTATAAATATTTTCTCTTTTTCTGTGGGTTTTCACCTTCTTGATGGTGTCCTTGACATCTAACACTTTTTAAATTTTATCAAGCACAATTTATTTGTTTTCTCTTCTTGCTCATACTTTGGATGTTATATCTGAGAATCCAATACAAATCCAAGATTATGAAGATTTCCCCATATGTTCCCTTTTAAGAGTTTTAACTTTTTATCTCTTTATGTAGGTCTTTGAGTCATTTTGAGTTAATTTTTATATAGGGTATGAACTAAGAATTCAACTTCATTTTTTTTTGTATGTGGATATCCATTTTCCTACTACTATTTGTTGAAAAGAATATTCTTTCCCCATGCTCTTGGCATTCTTGTTAAAAATCAGTTGGTTATAGATGTATGGGTTAATTTCTTGACTCACAATTCTATTCCTTTCATTTATATATCTTTATCCCAATGCCACAATGTCTTGACCACCATTCTTTTATACTAAGTTTTGAAATTAGGATGTATGAATTCACCTTCTCTCTTTCTCTCTCTCTTTTTTCAAGATTGTTCAGCTTTTCTGGATTCCTTCAATTCCATACAAATTTTAGAATCAACCTGTCAATTTCTACAAAGAAGTCAGTTAGGATTCTGATAGGGATTGCGTGGACTTTGTAGATCAGTTTTGGGAGTATTGCCATCGAACAGTGTTAAATCGTCTGATCCATGAACATGTGATATTTTTCCACTTACTTAGATGTTATTTAATATCAACAATATTTTGTACTCTTCAGAGTATAAGTTTTGAGCTTTTTTTGTTCAGTTTATTCCCAAACATTTTATTATTTCTGATGCTATTGTGAATGGAATTGTTTCCTTAGTTTTTTTTCAAATTGTTAATTTGTAAATACGCGAAAATATGATTGATATTTCTATGTTGATCTTGTATCCTGCAACCTTACTAAACTTATTAATTATAAATAGTTTTTTAGTGTGTTCCTTAGGATTTTCTCTCTCTCTCTTTTTAAAAGATTTTATTTATTTATTATTTTAGAGAAAGTTAGAGAGCACAAGCAGGGGAAGGGCAGAGGGAGAAGGAGAGAGAACCTCAAGCAGACTGCACTGAGCACAGAGCCTGATGTGGTGCTCCATCTCACGACCCTGAGATCATGACCTGAGCCCAAATCAAGAGTCAGAGGCTCAAGAATCAGAGGGCCACCCAGTTGTCCTCCTTAGGATTTTCTACGTATCCCACCTGATGATATGCTGTGCATAGAGGTCTACTTCTTCCTTTCCTTTTATTTCTTTTTCTTGTACTTGACCCAGCTAGAACCTCCACTACACTCTCACATAGAAGTGATGAAAGCAGACATTCTTCTCTTATTTTCATCTTATGTAAGTGTTTCTCTTATATTTGAAATTGTCTTGCCTATTCTGGGATAAGGCAGGGGTGGAATTTGAAGACTTTCATTGAAATTGATCCCCTTTATCACTCCCAAGTTATGTTCCATAATTACTGTGCATGTGAGAGAGAGAAAGAGAGAGAGAGAAGGAGGAAAGGGGAGGGGAGAGAGGGAAACTGGCTTTGATGTGTCCTTCGTGTCCTTCTGTGTATCATCATCTTCTCTGGTCTGGCTTGTTTTTTGCTTTTTCTCCCTTTTTTTATCACTTTATTTACAGCGCTCTTTTAAAGAGATACTCTATTAAAGAGGACAATGTTTCATTTTAGTTTCTCAGCGAGCCCACGAGCTAGTTATTTTGTGTTTAGACTTAATCCTTAAAGGAGACTGAGTCATTAGAGGCATTATATGCTTCAGATTATTAAACAGAACGATCGCATCATAATAACTTGTAATAATTCGTTCTATTATATGTGTATTTAGCTTGTAGTTGAGTGTACTCAAAGGCAGTATTTGACTTTTCAACCTTTTAAATACCTAAGTACAGCAAACATGTAATTTCCACATGGGCCAAGAGAAAGCAGAAAAAGATTTTTATGCACAGAATTGTTTTAAAATAAATTTTAATCCATAACTAAATGGTAGATAGCTACTTTATTGATTACTCCAATTTATAGTCTGTCTTTACATTAAAAATAGTCTGACACTCTTATTATCCAAAAAGGTAAGTCATATTCACTTTAAAGATGGTAACAGAAATTGACCTGGAATCTCTGTTTCTGACTGCCTTCTATTCTCATCACTTTCTGTCTGGCTTCTCAATCTTGCTTCATGATCCCATTTGTGACATTTGAGGCTGCCTTTTAGACTTGGCATTTTTATATGATCCCACCAGATTTTTTATTTTGGGCTTCTTCTCATGGTCATTAGCTCCGACATACTTTTTTCTGTTTTGGATTATGATAAAGGTTCATTCTTCCAATAGATGTCCAAAAAAGAAGGCATTTATTGCTTCTTTTTTATTTGGGAGCAAAGAGAGAACTGGATTCAGAGCATGTCTACATAGTTAGACTAGGTAAGAAAATACCTATAGATATCCCATAGGATATTGTAGAGAAAATAAAGGGTTTTGGAATGGAAACAATAGGAAGATAATACGTGGAAAAGGGTGTAAGAGATAAATAAAATAAAACAGTTGGAACTTGTGCAACAAGTAGAGAAGTACAACAGGTAGAGAAGTCTCTTGTATCAAACAAAACATCAATAAGTGGACAGTTCTATAATATCAAGAAAGAGGTTTTCCATAAGTGTGGTAATTATCAGAGATAAATAATTAGTTCTTAAGATATTACACTTTTTAAAAAAAAATGAGAAGTCATAATTTTTTGTACATACATCATGGGGTACAGTGGGATCTGATATCCTTCTTGAATTTCTTTTACCTAAAAGGTTGGTAATAATCTCTCAACTGTCAGTATGAGCAAGGGAACATTCACAAAATTGATTACCTCATTAAGGGAAAAGGAAAAGTCAAATGATTATCTCAATTAGAGATCAAAAAGTTCTTTGAGCAAGCTCCATATCCATTTCTAATAAAAATAACTTAAAAACTGGGAATAAAATTATGTTTTAAATGATATTTTATCTATCTTAAAGATATGACAAATTGGCAGTAGGTATCAAAACCTGAAAGATGTGCTTATCTTTTGCCTCAATAATTCTATTTCTAAGAACTGATCTAAGGAATAATTCAGAATTGTACACAATATTTCTTCAAAGTTGTTATCTGTGATACTAAAATTTGAGCACGACTCCCACACTCTTCATTTATATCTTAGATCTTGACAGTATAGCCACACAAAAAAATAATCACTATTCAGCATTTGGAAGTCATTCTATAGAACAGAAATTGTCAAACTTTTTCTTTAAAGAGCCAGGTGCAGTAAATATTTTAGGCTTTGAGGCTGTATGGTCTCTATTGCAACAATTTGATTTTGCTTTTGTAGTGGGAAAGCAGCCATACATAATACATAAGTGAATGAGCATGGTTCTATTCCAATAAAACTTTAATTCTGGACTCTGACATTTAAACTTCATATGATTTACTTGTGTCACAAAATAATATTCTTCTTTTCATCACCCTTTACCATCTAAAAGTGTAAAAACCATCCTTAGCTTGCAAGCCATACAAAAACATGCAGCAGGCAGGATTTTATCCCAGCTATAGGGGAATAAATATTTTATATTAGCAAACAGATTTATCACATATTGAAAATGATAAAAACAAGTTATGAAAAAGTATGTGAACTATTGTCCTCATTTTCTAAATAAAAATTAAATGCTATGGTAAGGCCTGGGCTGAAGAAGAGAGGAAGTCAGTACTCGTCTCCGAGAGCAGTGCATGTAAGTGAGCACCAGACGTTGGCAAACTTGGCACAACCTGAGGCTTGAAATACATACATGTACTTCTTTCTTTTCTGGATCACGCCACTGTCATAAGGAAATGCCTGGGCTAGCCCGCTCGAGGGATGTGAGACATGTAGGAGGGCCAAGATGTTCTCGTCAAAGCTATCCTAGACCAGCCAGGCCCTGGCAATCTAGCAGCTTAATCTCAATGCAGCAGTGATCCCCAAATGAGATCCTTGAAGCCCAGCCCAGATCAGCAGAACTGGTCCATAGACTTACAAGAATTTATAAGCCCATGTTGCTTTCAGCCATTAAGTTTTGGGGCCTGTTTGTTGTGCATCAGTGCTAACTGAATTGGACAGACTTGAGAGATGGTGCTGAAATCTACATGTGTAGATGATCCAATAGGACAAAGAGAGGCAGGAAGACCAAGGTGAGAGTTTGTGGTATGGGCACTGGGGATACCAGCTTGGAGCAGAGCGTAGGGCCCTACACCTGGGGTAAGGGCAATACTCACCTTGGTATTGTTCTTCTTTCTCTTTCTTTCTTTCTTTCTTTCTTTCTTTTGATTTTATTTATTTATTTCAGAAGGAGAGATCACAAGCAGGCAGAGACGCAGGCAGAGAGAGGGGGGAAGCAGGCTCTCTGTTGAGCAGAGAGCCCGATGTGGGGCTCGATCCCAGGACCCTGGGATCATGACCTGAGCCAAAGGCAGAGGCTTAACCCACTGAGCCACCCAGGCACCCGGTATTGTTCTTTCAGTGGCCAGAAAATGACTTTGCTAGCCAAGAACCGGCTTCTCAAGTGGTAAACTATGTTTGTTTACAACTCTCCTTGCTGAGACAGAACCGTGGAAGCTTCCCAGGCATCCTGGCTGCAGTGTTGGCTTCTGGGTGTAATTGGCCCCAAATCCCCGCATGCTCTTTTTACAGTTTCTTCAGCTCTTACATACCTGAGTGTCCTTGGGTTTATCACAAACACTTTAGAATTCCTAAGGTGGGTGTGCTTGTATTCCTAAGATGGCTGTGATCCTTGGCTGTTTTGACTTGGTCAGAAATAGTACCTTTTGTTATTCTGTGTCCAAGGGAAGGCCCCTGACAGTGCTTTTTTTTTTTTTCTCTTAAACTTGTTTTTTTTTTTAAATTTCTTTTCAGCGTAACAGTATTCATTGTTTTTGCACCACACCCAGTGCTCCATGCAATACGTGCCCTCCCTAATACCCACCACCTGGTTCCCCCACCCTCCCACCCCCGCCCCTTCAAAACCCTCAGGTTGTTTTTCAGAGTCCATAGTCTCTCATGGTTCACCTCCCCTTCCAATTTCCCTCAACTCCCTTCTCATCTCCATCTCCCCATGCCTTCCATGTTATTTGTTATGCTCCACAAGTAAGTGAAACCATATGATAATGGACTCTCTCTACTTGACTTATTTCACTCAGCATAATCTCTTCCAGTCCTGTCCATGTTGCTACAAAAGTTGGGTATTCGTCCTTTCTGATGGAGGCATAATACTCCATAGTGTATATGGACCACATCTTCCTTATCCATTCATCCGTTGAAGGGCATCTTGGTTCTTTCCACAGTTTGGCGACCGTGGCCATTGCTGCTATGAACATTGGGGTACAGATGACCCTTCTTTTCACTACATCTGTATCTTTGGGGTAAATATCCAGTAGTGCAATTGCAGGGTCATAGGGAAGCTCTATTTTTAATTTCTTAAGGAATCTCCACACTGTTCTCCCAAGTGGCTGCACCAACTTGCATTCCCACCAACAGTGCAAGAGGGTTCCCCTTTCTCTACATCCTCTCCAATACACGTTGTTTCCCGTCTTGCTAATTTTGGCCATTCTAACTGGTGTAAGGTGGTATCTCAATGTGGTTTTGATTTGAACCTCCCTGATGGCTAGCTGACAGTGCTTTTTATACCTGCACGATGAATTCAGTAACTTGAAATCGCTTTGGTCAGTACAAGCCTTGTCTTTTCTATCCAGGATCTACGGTGAATTATGGGATTCTCCCTCTGCTGAGTAGAAAGAACTTCACGCCCTTCCCTTGTGCATGGCTCTTTACAAAACCCCTTCACGTGAATGACCCCATTTATTCTCCTTAAAATCCTAGGTGATACACATTACTATTCACACTTTAAATAAGAAGACAGTGACGATAAGAGAGGAGAAAAACGTATTTCAGGTTCAAGTTCATTAAGTGGCAGAAATGGCACACAAAACTCAGTTCCCTTGATTTAAAGCCCAAATCCCTCTCCCTGACAGCACAGCTGTCTCCCTGAACACATCTTCTTAGGTGAGCTGTGTATGGTTGATTTAACCAATTTTATCCCTCCAAGGCAGAGGAGCTGGTTACTTCAGAACATCCCTTGCGGTTTCCAGGGATCCTAGCTACAGAACCAGTGAGGAGATTGGTTGCCTATTAGGCAGTCATTCAAAACATCTGCAAAACTCATCTGCGTACTGTAGGAATGTGATTTAGATGAAACAATTTAGAATTATACTCTAGAGGTCCTTTGTGGGATGTGCGCTAACTGAATTGTGGAGCTATCCTAGACCCTTTTTACTTTTCTTTCTTTCCATGTTCCATACTTCCTTTAATAGCATCATTATTCTTCTGGTCCCCTAGGACTTTGGGCCACATTTTACTTTTCCTTTCATTCTCATCTACAAATGGCATCTAACGAACGGTAGCGTCTAACTAAATGCCAAGCCATGTGGGTCCCATCACTATGACATCACTGATTTCCCTTCCTTCCATTCCTGAGGCTATGGCCTTGTCAAACCCCTTGCTATCTTCTCCGTAGACCACCTGGAGAGCAATCACAGGGGATTCTGCTTCCTTCCCCTCCCTACCCTCCCATGTTTATTGCGATTACCTCAGAATAACCTTTGGAGGCAGAGTTACATCATTCCTTTGTTTATTGAAATCTGTGGAACACTGCTGCTTAGAAATAAAATACTGACCGTAAGTAGGCTCTGTCTATATATTTTCTCCTTTTAAATAGGTTTTAAAGCAGTTTTAAGCGCACAGCCAAATTGAGCAGAAAGTACAAAGAATTTCCATGTACCCCTACCTGTTTAAATGCACAGCCACCTACTGTAATCACTGTACACCAGAATGATACATTTATTACAATTGCTCAACCTACATTGATGTATCATTATCACCCAAAGTCCATAGTTGACATTAGCATTCACTCTTGATGTTTTTGTTGGTTAATTTTATGTGTCAACTTGACTGGGCTAAGAGATTCCTGGAAAGCTGGTAAAACATTTCTGGGTCTGTCTGTGAGAGTGTTTCCAGAAAAGATTAGCATTCTTATCAATAGACGACCTAAAGAATATTTATTGTCATCAGCGTGGATGGGTATCATCTAATTCTTTGGGGCCTGACTAGAATAAAAAAACAAGTGAAGCATGAATCCTCTTTTTATCTTCTTGAGTGGGACACCTGTCCTCTCCTACCTTTGCACATTGGAGCTCTTGGTTCTGGGGTCTCTGAACTTGGATTTGGGCTAAATTATATCACCAGCCTTTCTGATTCTCCAGCTTGCAGATGGCAAACCCAAATACCCAAAATACTACTCATATTCCCTGGCCCAACTTCATTGTCTTTTCCTTCAGGCATTGCCTGATCACTCACCTGGAATTGCATCTTTCCACTGAACAAATACTTGTAACTCTTAATCCTCATGTGTTGTTTCTACTAGTAGGTCGGAGAGCTCCTGAGTGTGGAATTTACTTCTGATCTAACATTTATTCCCAGTGCCATTTAATCTGTCCCAACATTTAATATTAACACAAAATGGGGAAAATTATGGGAGCAAGCAGGAGACCTTGGAAATCTCTCCTTATCTTCTTTGCTGCTGGGAGTTTGACATTGTCTTAAGATGCCAGAGCTCGAGTCCCAGAAATAAGTGTTTCTTTGGCTCATCCCTTTGTCAAGTTAATTTTTATGGTGCATCTCTGTTGTCTCTTACATCATTCCCGGGCATAGTAACTGAGGTTAGATCTTGGTATGTAAATGATGAGCAATTTTGAATCTTCAAAAGGATGACGGAAGCCTTCATTTTAGAAATCCAGGAGATTTCAACATATGAAGGTTGCATTTGTTCCACAACCAAGGTAAAAGAGGGAGAGGGGGTTAAATAATTTATATAAATCTGAAACAAAAATTATTCTTGACAAGAGTTTGCGGTGTCTCCTTATGATCTCCTGTGCGGTTAACTTGAATTAACTTCGTACTACCCCATATCAACTCTGTCCTATCAAAACTTTAGGACGTCATGGCCACAGGGTATGAAGGTCCTAGTTCTGTAATAGTGCCCAGACAAGGCCTTGCAAAGCAGAATGTGTGGTACTTCCATGGTCAAGGAATAGGAAGCTGCTTTGGTTTTGAGTAATGTACAGGATTCTTCATTTTCAAATACTTTTTATTCTTCTTTAGGAATTTAGCTATTAAGTCCCCACTGGTTTTAAATAGCTATGAAACATTGAACATTCATTTGCGTTTGAGCCCTAAGTGAATAGCCAAGAGGATCTATTCCTTTAGAAAATATATATTTATTCTGCCCATTGCATCTAAATGAATCTACTGCAAAGCTGTGTTTACCCGCATCCATATGCAAATATTGACTTCTGCATTACAACAATGTAAGCTTGGTAGGTTTTGGAAGAAAAACATAACACAGATAAACATTTATAAGCAATTCAAATATTAAAGAGCTTAAACATTTCAAAAGGCATCCACATATGAGTTTTTCTGGGACGTCGTTATGGTGCTGCAGTCATTTGCAAAATATAGTTACTGAACTACATAGCTTTTACGTGTGAAAGTATGTGTTTATTTCTGACAGCAATAAAATCAATATGTTAGGTATTCATACCATCCTTTATAATAGTCCCTCAGGAGATACACTCAGCTCTGTGTTTTCTTTTTAGGTGATACTACAGTGAAATGGGACAGTAAATTTCATAAACTCTCAGAAGTGTTGCTAAATATTTCCAGTAATTGCGGAATAAGGATTGTATTAAATGTTTATTCTGATGCTTAGAGGTATATAACTTGGTAGCAGAAGTTGTCATTTTTGGCTTCTCACATATGTTATTTGTTCATCTAAGATGACTTTTATTAAAATGTCATTGCCCTTGGTTAGTATACATGTTACTCTTGAATTTTGATGGCTATTTTCTATTTTTCCCCTTTTATATAAAAGCAATTATATTAAAATGCAGTTTTAACTTACTTTGAGTTCTGAGGAATGCCCAAAACTGGTAAACTCACACCTCAAGATAAACTTTAGAAATGCCAGAGAAATTCCTAAAGTTCTGCTGCTACCCCTAGCTCTACCCCCCACTGTCCTTGGGACAAATTCTTCATAATGATGCTTTATGGTAAAATACGCAGTTCTATTATTGATTAATTATTAATTAATAACTACGTAAGTCAAGAGTGAGAACCTAAACTTCATTCAAAACTCTTTTCTGTTGTGACTTTTATTAAATAAAGAAACTACTGTTATGGAAAAACATAAGAATGACATTCACAGAAAATTCTTCCAGCTTTTAATAGTAAAAACGCAGAGAGACTAGGATTAAGTGAACATGAAATATGATAGTTCACAAAAACTTTATGGTTAATTAATTTATTCAATAATGTTTTTTGTGGGGGAAAAAAAAAACACTTATTTGTAAAAGTCATCGGCTAAGTCCTGTTTAGGATATGTTGTTTCATGAGACTGAGAGGTAGCTCTCGAGGAAATGATGGTCTTCAAGTTGAGTTACGACTTATGTATACCTATCAGCAGAACACAACAAGAAAATGTTACTACTACAGGGAACTACAAACAAGGGCTGAAAGAAGGTCAAGAAGGGAGGGACCACTTTTGATGAGGTGATCCAGACAGATGTCATAGAAGAGGCAGCCTATAAGATGGTCTTCGGAGAAGGACAGAAATTCAGTAGATGTGGGGATGGTGGCTTAGGAAGTTGAAGTGGCGAGGTGCCTGGGTGGTGTGGTCAATGAAGCGTCTGCCTTTCAGTTCAGATCCTGATCCCAGGGGTGCTGGAATCCTGTGTAGGGCTCCCTGCTCAGCATGGAGTCTGCGCCTCCCTTTGCCCTTTCCCCACTTGTGTCCTCTCTCTCTCTCTCCTGCTCACCCTCTCATATAAATACATAAAATCTTTTTTTTAAAACAAGAAAGGGGAAGTGACATGAACGGAGGTGTGGAAGGGGGTCAAGGTAAAGCTTGCTTGGGTACTATTCTGTGGTCCATACCAGCCTCCAGCAAAGGGTTCTTGAAGGCAAATAATGGAAAATGAGACTGGAAATGGTCAATTGTGAAGGGTCTCTACTTTTTTTCCCCCAAGAGTTGTTTTACTAATTAATTTTATTCAATAAATACTGTATAAAGTTCTCAGTATGTGCTTGATGCCATGCCAGGACAGATGGGGCAGTTGTGTTCATGGTGTGAAAAGCAGAGTGAGGGAACTGGGCAGTTACCCAAGCTGGAGGTAGCACCGGGTATCACCCATCTCCTTACCGTTCCACTCTCCACCACCTCGTTTCACTTTGTTTTGGGCTCTGACTTCTGTGGAATGAAGGAGAAGACTTGTTCCAGGCTTCTGGGTTCACATCAGAGGCAGAAAGAGGGTGAGGTTGGGATATTTATTCTCCTGGCTTTCTCCCTGCTGGGTCACTTTGAGTTGGTTGTGTCCCCCCACTGAAGGCCATGGTTCCTCTTGGAGAGCTCTCTTTATTCAGCTATTTTTTGAGGCCTGGGAGCTGTTTCCTTTCCTTGTCCCCTCAGAAGTGGTAGAGGCAAATTATTGTCATTAGTCCTGGGCTACTATGCCCTCCTTTATTTAGCTCTTCTCATAAGCCAGCTTACTGTGCAATCCTTTGTCTCACAGGCCACTGACTGAGCGAACTATGAGAGTATATTAGCTTCCTAGGCTGCTGCCACCACAAATTTGGTGGCGTAAAACAAGAGAAATTTGTTCTTTTATAGTACTGGAGGCCAAAAGTTTGAAATCAGTGTCACTGGGCTGAAATCATGGTGTGGTAGGCTCTATTCCTTCTGGAAACTCTAGTGGAGAATCCATTCTTCCCTTTTCCGGGTTCCATTTTCACACCCCCTTTCCTCTTCTGTCTATATGAAATTCCCTTCTGCTTTCCTCTTGTAAGGAACCTTGTGATGGCATTTAAGACCCACCTAGATAATCCAGGACAATCTCCCCATCCCAAGACCCTTAATTTAATCATATCTGCAAAGACATTCTTTGCTCTAAGGTAAGATTTACAGGTTCTAGAGATTAGAGTCTGATATCTTTGAGGGGTCTTCACTCAACCAACTTCAGATAGTGAGGTGCGGGGTGCTAGGAAGCACGAAGCAGAGAAACCCAACTAATTTTGTATGTCCAGGGATGCTTTCCTGAAGAATAAGGATTATTACAACTGAGACTTGTACATAACAGAAATTATCTAGGCAAAGGGAACCATGGATGGAGTTGGGTGGGGGACTGTATAAAGCAATGAGTAGCTGGAAAAGCGACAGAGCATGCATCACCCACTTGGCACATTTGAAGACTTGACTGGCTAGTGTGTCGAGTTAAGTGAGTAGGAGAGGTTGACAAGGGGGTGGCTGGCAGGAGATGGGGCCAGAAAATGAAAGATTTTATCAATGAAGTTGGGGAGTTCGGATGTAGTCCAGTTGGCATAGAGCATACTCTGCATATTTTTTAATGAGGGAATGAAATGATAAAAGTGGGGCTTCAGAAAGATTAATTTAGTGTTAGAACACAGGGCAGATTGCAGCAGGGAGAGCCCGGAGGCAGGGAACCCAGTTGAGCAATGAGATGAAAATTTCACTGATGTTGGCCGCTTGGTAAGTATCTGAGGGTATTAGACTCAGAGTAGAGTGTGCTCAGTGTCATCAATCATCAATGAATATTTATTAACTTTGAACAGCATGTGAGATTGTGACTAGTTGAGGAAGATGGAAGAAAGGCCTAGTATGTGGTCTGGGAGCATGTATAAGGTTTGCAATTTAATTGCACTGAGCTTTCTTTTTCTCAAAATATTACTTCCTGTTTACTGTTTAGGAAATAATTGATCTACTTGTTATCTTGAATGTTTTGCCAGATACCACATTACTGATTCTACAAAGAAAGGTTAGTTTCTGAAATTTAATCCTGGAGGTCATAGGCTAGGAAGAAAACATCTGTGGGCTCTAAGACACCATTTCCAAAGAAACTTTCATTGACATTAACTAGAAAACTGTTAAGCAGAAGCCTGCGATCTTTGAGTCACACTAAAAAATACTGGAAGAAAACAAATGTAGTGCGAGAGCTCTGTGTAATTTTAGAAATGTAATTTGGAATATCTGACAATTTCTTATGCACTGTAGTAATGGATAAACACAAAAGAATGTTCAGAATAGGTTGATTTGGTGAATGTGAACAATTCACTTGTTACTAAGTTACTTTTTTACCTATTGAAATATACTCTCCTGGAATAAAACAAGTAGACCAGAAAGTCTTGATAATTTTAAGTTTGAAAAACCACGAGGTTGAAAATGTAATACTAAGATGTCCCAATTCTTCCCCTTCCCCCTCCAAGTCATACTGTCCAAACAGCTTTTTCCTTAAGGGGAACATTTTTCTATATTCAGTAGTCTATTATTCATTCTTAATAATTTCTTAATTAGACAAGATGGATATCTACCAGAATGTAGTTAATACGCAAGTTCAGCTCTTCCAAAGAGATAAGTTGATGAGTTTGCTGTATATGGATTGTATGAAACTATATCTAATTTTTTAAAAATTAAAACATTATGAAATGATAATGGAAAAATAGCTATAATCATGCCCAGAAGTATGTCTATAGCCCGCGTTTAGAAGAAGAGTTCAACTGAGATATGAATATGCTCAGCCAAGACCCATGGAAAGAGCAATGTGCATTACAGAAACATCCACACTTGACAGGGGAAAGCCATCAAGACTGGGTTACCTCGTGACCTGACTGTCAAATAAGAGGGCAAGACAGGCATGCTAATGGAAAGTACTGCATTCTAATTCCAAAAAGAATTAGAATGTATTGAATACAGATAACAGTTAGTTAATAAAGCCAATTTAAGTTTTGAACAAAGTGTATACTAATAGGGTTGAGATGAGGACTGAAGGGGTATAATTGTCCAGCATTACTGGGAAATTGTGGAGGTTTGAGCAGTATCAATTAGCAACGGTGGAACTACATTTCCCAGAATTCCCTCCTCTTTATGGTTCCAGGTTAGGATGGGCTGCCACAATAGCAATTTGTGTAAGATTTCCAAGTGGGAAGGGAAGTAATCCTTATGCTCAGTAGGTAGGGCGCCGTGTGCCACTGTAGCTCGCAGAAGTCAGAGAAGTGGGAGCTGGCTCACTTCCACTGTTAGCCTTGGGCAATGGCCTGGCTGGCAGCTCCTCCAGATCTAACCAGACCTTCTCCTTCATCTTCTCTGAATTTTGCAGAAGACTTCTGCCCAACTGTGTGACCAAGAGGGCTCCTTTCTGCAGGTTTCTCACACCATTGGGTGTGGAGGCAGAGAAAGACAGATCCAAGTTCTAGTCTATTCTCATGGGTTCCAGATTGTCCTTATGAGTTTCATTGTCTTTTCTACTTGCTGTTTCATTTCTACTTTTTCTTCCTGACTTCTGGCCCTGTTGACCTATAGTGACATTGTGCTTACCACCAGATCCAGGGGCAACAGCCTTCCGTAGACTTCTTCACAAACTTCTCTTCATGGTCCTTGGTTATTGACTTCTCCATGATTTACAACCATCGCCTCCTGGATCCCTACACCCTCAGCCTCACCACAGTTGTATAATGTAGGATTCCCAAATGAAATCCTTTATTTGCTATCAGAGTGGTTCTGCTTCCCCATCAAACCCTAGTGGATTCAGAAACATTAATCCCTCTCTTGCACCCATCATCTTCCACTATAAAGAAAATATGTTGCCTAATTAAAGATATTATATCATATCATAGGATTTCAAAGGGGAATATACATACACACACATTCACATGTGATAAGCTCATCATTAAGAGGTGAGGTGCTGTATTCCTCTGCAGCTTCCTACCCTGACGAACTTGACCCCTTTGCCTCTCTCTCTATTCTGCCATAGCTCTCTTCTAATAAGGCTCCTCTATTCTAATACAATGAGACCCAAAATCCTCCGTGAAATTTCAAGAGCAGAAATAAAGAGGACGCATTTTTCCTTGGCCCATATTACAGCCCTCCCGTGGGTGGAACAGATTAAGCTATGCAGGTGGAAAAAGAATCAGAATTTGTGGTGGGTGTTGGATTGTATAGCTACATCCTGTAGACATTCAACTCTTGTTGACCAAGCAGATTCAACAACGAAAGCTGATGTAAAACAGTGGTGATACAATTCCTTTTAAAGAAAGGGACTGAAAGAGTGTCAGAAGTTTCCAGGGTGGGCTTTCATTACAGTACTTTGTGAACCTTGTTACTTTTTCTGTATCCATTTGAGACCAATGCTGTGAGGGATATAGGCTTTCAAGGCCTTTACTTGGAGGTTGCTATCAAGTGCTTCTGAAATATGACCAAAAATACATAAATTATTTTTATTTCAATGACACTTTGTATACTAAGCCAAGAAACCATGCCTCATTCTATTCCCCAATTTTAAAGAACTCTCAGCTATGTCATTCAAAACAATTCAGCCAGCTGACTTATATAATGTCCCAGGGACAGTATAACACAGTGATCCCCTTGCTAGAGACATAAAATGCTCAACATATGATCATACCATATAAAATTAGACAGTACAAACCATTTCCCATGAGGTTTCTTTAAGGAACCAGTAGAGTTCTCTGAGGTGTACCCAAATATTTCACTCTTGACTTCTTTCTCTCCTCAGTCTCAGCCCAATTTCTATGGGGATTTGGTACGTGGATAGGTCTCTTCAGGAACCTGTATTCTGGGACATCTTTCACTTCATGTTCCCTCAGAATCTCCAAATCTGGATTATTTAAATCCTGAATCTTCATAGTCTCCTCCTTCTACACTTCTGAAGAGGCATGGGAATAAACAAATATAGTGTCAACAGTCAAAACGTATGGCATTTAGTGCTTAAAATCTATCAGTGACCATAAAATCATAAAAATATAACCAAATGACAAAAATCCTCAAACAAAACCTAAGTATTATAGGGCACACAGTTTATAAGCCATGTTAACAAGGACAAGTAACACTTCCAAGCTCAGTGTATCTTGAGACCCAGATTCACATTTTGTTTCCAACATTGGCAGACGTCCAGCATCATGAGAGAAAGAACGAGGGCAGAGAAAATGGGAGTATAGAGAAAGACTAGATATTTTCAGTTGTGTCAGTGTTGGTCAATTTGCGACAGTTTTCTAAAATCTACCTTCTGGGAACTTAAAACTCAATTACAATAAGTCTCCCACTGAGATAGTTGAGAAATGAAAATTCCCATTTTTCCCAAGAAAAATCCTCAGTCTAACCACATGCCTTCTCTCTAAGAATTTATGTATCGTCACAGTCTAGAAACTCAAAATGGTTTCATGATCATTCTCTAGAATTTTCTTAAGTAACCCAACTTATCCCATTGCTGTTTGTTTCTTTCTACTTCCCTCTCCCTTTGGATGCCTTTCCATTCCTATTCATTGTTCTTCATTTCTGGAATCCGAATTTTATCTTGTTTGGGATTTTCCCACAGCTGTCATGAGGAATTGCATATCAATAACCAATAATCTATAGCAAATTCATGGCCTTGTATTCCTCACAATGTCATCTATGGCCAAGAAATCATGAAGGAAAAGTTCAGTTAGCAGAAATGTTTCCATCTACCAGTGCATGCCACCGATAAAGAGTCTCACTTTCCCCCCCAAGTCCATTCACTGAATTTACTGGGTCTTACTGCGTCTTTTTAACTTTGCATGGGTCTTGATGACCAGATACAATGCCGTTCCTGCTATTTACATATACTGGCCTTGGAAATGAGCACATCATGGTTACCTAAATCTCTTTGCCAAATTATCTCAGATATGAGCTGTAGTTACATGGTGAAACAGCAGGGCTATAATTCACAGATCTCACTGCCATCTGCTTTGCAGTTCTTCTTGTTCAAGTTCTTGAGAGAGTTCTGCAGAGGACCCTCAGGACAGAAACATACAATATTGTTTACTCATGCATGTAGCTCTCCAACCTCCCAAACTCTATTGGGTCATGTTGCTCCTGGCTTAAGCTCGCTACACTGCGTGCGTTCCGCAGTTCTCATTGCCCATTTGATTTTTCAATGCGGAAAAGAGTAACCTCTCCCTAGTCGGAAGAAGGTCTGGATACTGCTGACTACATCAGTTCTTAAGAGGAGACTCTACTCCCTCTTCCTCCCCCCGCAAAGGAACTCTACCTGGAAGGCATTTAAAGCTTTTTTTTTTTTTTTTTTAAATTTTTTATTTATTTTCAGCGTAACAGTATTCATTGTTTTTTCACCACACCCAGTGCTCCATGCAATCTGTGCCCTCCCTAATACCCACCACCTGGTTCCCCCACCCTCCCACCCCGCCCCTTCAAAACCCTCAGGTTGTTTTTCAGAGTCCATAGTCTCTCATGGTTCACCTCCCCTTCCAATTTCCCTCAACTCCCTTCTCCTCTCCATCTACCCTTGTCCTCTATATTATTTGTCATGCTCCACCAATAAGTGAAACCATATGATACTTGACTTTCTCTGCTTGACTTATTTCACTCAACATAATCTCTTCCAGTCCTGTCCATGTTGCTACAAAAGTTGGGTATTCGTCCTTTCTGATGGAGGCATAATACTCCATAGTGTATATGGACCACATCTTCCTTATCCATTCATCCGTTGAAGGGCATCTTGGTTCTTTCCACAGTTTGGCGACCGTGGCCATTGCTGCTATAAACATTGGGGTACAGATGGCCCTTCTTTTCACTACATCTGTATCTTTGGGGTAAATCCCCAGCAGTGCAATTGCAGGGTCATAGGGAAGATCTATTTTTAATTTCCTGAGGAATCTCCACACTGTTCTCCAAAGTGGCTGCACCAGTTTGCATTCCCACCAACAGTGTAAGAGGGTTCCCCTTTCTCCACATCCTCTCCAACACACGTTGTTTCCTGTCTTGCTAATTTTGGCCATTCTAACTGGTGTAAGGTGGTATCTCAATGTGGTTTTGATTTGAATCTCCCTGATGGCTAGTGATGATGAACATTTTTTCATGTGTCTGGTAGCCATTTGTATGTCTTCATTGGAGAAGTGTCTGTTCATATCTTCTGCCCATTTTTTGATATGATTATCTGTTTTGTGTGTGTTGAGTTTGAGGAGTTCTTTATAGATCCTGGATATCAACCTTTTATCTGTACTGTCATTTGCAAATATCTTCTCCCATTCCGTGGGTTGCCTCTTTGTTTTGATGACTGTTTCTTTTGCTGTGCAGAAGCTTTTTATCTTGATGAAGTCCCAGAAGTTCATCTTTGCCTTTATTTCCTTCGCCTTTGGAGACATATCTTGAAAGAAGTTGCTATGGCTGATATCAAAGAGGTTACTCCCTATGTTCTCCTCGAGGATTCTGATGGATTCCTGTCTCACGTTGAGGTCTTTTATCCATTTCGAGTTTATCTTTGTGTACGGTGTAAGAGAATGGTCAAGTTTCATTCTTCTACATATAGCTGTCCAGTTTTCCCAGCACCATTTATTGAAGAGACTGTCTTTTTTCCACTGGATATTTTTTCCTGTTTTGTCAAAGATTATTTGACCATAGAGTTGAGGGTCCATATCTGGGCTCTCTACTCTGTTCCACTGGTCCATGTGTCTGTTTTTATGCCAGTACCATGCTGTCTTGGTGATCACAGCTTTGTAGGAAAGCTTGAAATCAGGTAACGTGATGCCACCAGTTTTATTTTTGTTTTTCAACATTTCCTTAGCAATTCGGGGTCTCTTCTGATTCCATACAAATTTTAGTATTATTTGCTCCAGCTCTTTGAAAAATACTGGTGGAATTTTGATTGGAATGGCATTAAAAGTATAGATTGCTCTGGGCAGTATAGACATTTTAACGATGTTTATTCTTCCCATCCAAGAGCATGGAATGGTCTTCCATCTTTTTGTGTCTTCTTCAATTTCTTTTAGGAGTGTTCTGTAGTTCCTCGAGTACAGATCTTTAACCTCTTTGGTTAGGTTTATTCCGAGGTATCTTATGGTTTTTGGTGCTATAGTAAATGGAATCGATTCTCTAATTTGCCTTTCTGTATTTTCATTGTTAGTGTATAAGAAAGCCACTGATTTCTGGACATTGACTTTGTATCCTGCTACATTACTGAATTGCTGTATGAGTTCTAGTAGTTTGGAGGTGGAGTCTTTCGGGTTTTCCATATAAAGAATCATGTCATCTGCGAAGAGAGAGAGTTTGACTTCTTCCTTGCCAATTTGGATACCTTTTATTTCTCTTTGTTGTCTGATTGCTGTTGCTAGGACTTCTAATACTATGTTGAACAAGAGTGGTGAGAGTGGGCATCCTTGTCGTGTTCCTGATCTCAATGGGAAGGCTGCAAGCTTTTTCCCATTGAGGATGATATTTGCTGTGGGTTTTTCATAGATAGATTTGATGAAGTTCAGGAATGTTCCCTCTATCCCTATACCTTGAAGCGTTTTAATCAGGAACGGATGCTGGATTTTGTCAAAAGCTTTTTCTGCATCAATGGAGAGGATCATGTGGTTCTTCTCTCTTCTCTTATTGATTTGTTCTATCACATTGATTGATTTGCGAATGTTGAACCATCCTTGTAACCCAGGGATGAATCCTACCTGGTCATGGTGGATAATCTTTTTAATGTGCTGTTGGATCCTGTTTGCTAGGATCTTGTTGAGAATCTTAGCATCCATATTCATCAGTGATATCGGTCTGAAATTCTCCTTTTTGGTAGGGTCTTTGCCTGGTTTGGGGATCAGGGTGATGCTGGCTTCATAAAAAGAGTCTGGAAGTTTTCCTTCTGCTTCAATTTTTTGAAACAGCTTCAGGAGAATAGGTATTATTTCTTCTTTGAAAGTTTGATAGAATTCCCCAGGGAATCCGTCAGGTCCTGGGCTCTTGTTTTTTGGGAGGTTTTTGATCACTGCTTCAATCTCGTTACTAGATATCGGTCTATTCAGGTTGTCAATTTCTTCCTGGTTCAATTTTGGGAGTTTATAGTTTTCCAGGAATGCATCCATTTCATCTAGGTTGCTTAGCTTATTGGCATATAACTGTTGATAATAGCTTCTGATGATTGTTTCTACTTCCTTGGTGTTAGTTGTGATCTCTCCCTTTTCATTCATAATTTTATTAATTTGGGCTTTCTCTCTTTTCTTTTGGATTAGTGTGGCCAATGGTTTATCGATCTTATTGATTCTTTCAAAAAACCAGCTTCTAGTTTCGTTGATACGTTCTACTGTATCTCTGGTTTCTACCTCGTTGATCTCTGCTCTAATCTTGATTATTTCCCTTCTTACGTGTGGAGTTGGTTTGATTTGTTGTTGATTCTCCAGTTCTTTAAGGTGTAGAGACAGCTGGTGTATTCTGGATTTTTCAATTTTTTTGGGGGAGGCTTGGATGGCTATGAATTTCCCCCTTAGGACCGCCTTTGCTGTATCCCATAGGTTTTGGAGTGAAGTGTCTTCGTTCTCATTGGTTTGCATAAATTGTTTAAGTTCTTCTTTGATCTCCTGGTTGATCCAAGCATTCTTAAGCAAGGTGGTCTTTAGCTTCCAGGTATTTGAGTTCCTTCTGAACTTTTCCTTGTGATTGAGCTCCAGTTTCAAAGCATTGTGATCTGAGAATATGCAGGGAATCATCTCAGTCTTTTGGTATCGGTTGAGCCCTGATTTGTGACCCAGTATGTGGTCTATTCTGGAGAAGGTTCCATGTGCACTTGAGAAGAATGAGTATTCTGTTGTTTTAGGGTGGAATGTTCTGTATATATCTATGAGGTCCATCTGGTCCAATGTGTCATTCAATGCTCTTATTTCTTTATTGATTTTCTGCTTCGATGATCTGTCTATTTCTGAGAGAGGCGTGTTAAGATCTCCTACTATTAATGTATTCATATCAATATGACTCTTTATCTTGATTAATAGTTTTCTTATGTAATTGGCTGCTCCCATATTGGGGGCATAGATATTTACAATTGTTAGATCATCTTGGTGGATAGTCCCTTTAAGAATGATGTAGTGTCCTTCTGTATCCCTGACTACTGTCTTTAGTTTAAAATCTAATTTATCTGATATGAGAATCGCTACCCCGGCCTTCTTTTGAGGCCCATTGGCGTGAAAGATGCTTCTCCATCCCTTCACTTTCAGTCTGGGTGTATCTTTAGGTTCAAAATGGGTCTCTTGTAGACAACATATGGATGGGTCCTGTCGTTTTATCCAATCTGCAACCCTGTGTCGTTTTATGGGTGCATTTAGGCCATTCACATTGAGAGTGATTATTGAGAGATACGTTTTTATTGACATTGTGTTATCTTTGAAGTCTTTCTTTCTGTCGATTGTCTCTATATTTCTGTTCAATGCTATTCTTAGGATTTTTCCTCTTTTATAGAACCCCCCTTAATATTTCCTGCAGTGTCGCCTTGGTGGTTGCATAGTCTTTCAAGCCTTGCCGGTCTTGGAAACTCTTTATCTCTCCATCCATTTTGAATGTCAGTCTTGCTGGATAAAGTATTCTTGGCTGCATGTTCTTCTCATTTAGTGCCCTGAATATATCTTGCCAGCCCTTTCTGGCTTGCCAGGTCTCTGTGGACAGGTCTGACGTTATTCTGATGGGCTTTCCTCTGTATGTAAGGAGGTTCTTTGTCCTAGCAGCTTTCAAGAGATTGTATCTACAATTATGATTCCTCAATTTTACTATGAGGTGCCTGGATGTTTTTTTTGAATTTATAATCTTGGGGGGGGACCTTTCTACTTCTAGTACATGAACACTTGTTCCATTCGCAAGATTGGGAAAATTTTCATGAAAAACTTGTTCCACTATATCTTCTAGACTTCTTTCTTTCTCCTCCCCTTCAGGGATTCCAATAATTCTGACGTTGGAACGTTTCATGGCATCATTTATTTCCCTGATTCTGTTTTCGTGGCTTCTAAGCTGTTTGTTCCAGGCTTCCTCCTGATCCTTTCTCTCTATTTGTTTGTCCTCCAGATCACTAATTCTATCTTCTGTCTCAGTTACCCTAGCTTTTAGAGAATTTAGATTAGATTGGAACTCATTGAGAGCGTTGTGAACCTCATCCCTGGTGGCCTTCAGCTCTGCCCTAACATTATGAACCTCCTCTCTGGTCGCTTTCAATTCTGCCCTAATCAATTCTGTTTGGTCATCCATGGCTTTCTCCAACCTAGCTATTGCCTGGATAATTGTTAGCCTGAATTCTCTTTCTGACATATTGTCTATGTTGATAGCCGTTAGCTCTGTTGCAGAAGGCCCATCCTCTGTATTTTTCTTCTGTTGGGGATTCCTCCTCCTAGTCATTTTGGTGAGAGATGACTGGACAGATGTAGCTGGATGTATTGACCGTGGTGCAGTCAAGGTGCACCCTGGAACGCTTCTGAGCACTCAGGATTCCCCACCCAAATGAGAGAAAAAAGAAAAGAAAAAGAAAAAAGAGGGAGAGAGAGAGACAGGAAAAAAAGGGAAGATAAAAGTGAAGGTTCAGCCCAAATGGGCCCCAGGGTAAGGTTTATGACGTATACAAACAAAAACAGACAAACAAAAAGACTGATAAAAGTATATGACGAGAGAAAAAAAATATATATATAAGCAAAAAAAAGGAGGAGCCTCGTCAAGAAGAACCCCAAGTATAAGATTTATATACTATCCAGACAAACATAAATACACAGAGACACTGGCAGAAGAAAAAGATGGGAGCATGGTTATAGATTCTCGGTGTGGGCGAGGAAGGTTATTTTGATTCTTCCTGGATGTATCTTGATATCTTTGTTAAAGGACTCAACTTTCCTAAGAAAAAGGGGGATTAAAAATTGGTTCACCTATAGGGGTAGCATTGCTTGGAGAAAGGGGGTTACCTTGAAGTTTAACTCTATATGAATATTAGAAAATAAAAATAAAAAAGGAATAAACTGGACTAAACTAAATTAAAAATTTTTTTAAAAATTAAGAAAATAGAAAAGCAAAAGAAAAACACATGTGTATGTATCAAAAAATTCAGGTTAGAAGTTTATTATGGAATTTGATGTACTGGACATCTCACTGTGATGGTAAATAGGTTAAAAAATTATCTATATAAAAAAAGAAAAAAAATGAACCAGAATAGTGGGAAAGAATTAAAAATAAAAGTTGTATCTATGAAGTAGTGGTGGTTGTTCTCTTGTAGTCTTTTTTTTTTTTTTTCCTGATTTGTTTTCTGGGGGAGGGGGCTGCCACGTGGGTTTTCAGTCAATGATGTTCCCTGAGTTAAGTCCTCCCAACCCCCTCAAGGGGGTGGGCTCTGAGAAAAACGTTTTTTTTTTCAGGTTTTTGTTCTCTGGAGGTTTTTATGTTTGTTCACTTCTTTTCTCTCGTCTTGACAGCTTTTGATGGTTTTTGGAGGTTTAGAGGAAAGAAAACTGCACCCCAACCTCCCTCTCAGAGAGAAGCCTCAGTCTGCTCCCCTGCAGGTGCTGCAGCCGCTGGGCCGCTGGCAGAGCAGGTTCTGAGTCACGGTCCCTGGGGACGCAGGATCTCCTGCTTGTACGCAAAACCAAGGCAGCTGTGGCTGTCTGGGCAGCTCCAGACCGCCAGAGACGTTCCAAGCAGGGATCGCACACTGAGATTATCCCGCTGGCTGGGGCTGAGAGCTCAGGTCTTGCGTGCACCTCTCCCAGGGGATGGTTTGGGGCGCGGCGCCTCCAGCTCTATTGGCTCTATCGCCGCGTGGGTCTATCACCACGTGGGTCCCAGAACACCAGGCTGGGCGTTCGTGCACCTCTCTCAGGGGAGGTTGAGGCACGCGCGCATCTCCAGGAAGGTGCGCGTTCTGCCGTCTGGCGTGGCCCCAGCCCCTTACGGGAGCCGGACTCCACCCGTTCTCGGGCGCACTGGCGGCTCCGGGACAAAGACCAGGTTTCTCCGCCGCACTCTCCGGCTCAGCGCCAGGGGATGCTGCCCTGGGTCTGGGGACTTAAGCCCCTATCCCTATCCGCCCCGATTCCCACAATTTCCCCGCGCGAGTCTTTGCTCTTTTGAGTGCTTTCAACCAGACTCCAAGTTAATGCTGGTCCCCAGATGCCGGGCACTCTCGTATTGGGGTATTATTTTCCAGTCGGTCGCCTCTGGTGGCTCCCTCCCCCTTTTGTTTATCTTCCGATATCAGTCCGACGTTCCCACTCCACTTTACCTGCCCACTGGCGTCTTCTGGCCCCCGTAGAGATCCAGACGTGTATAATTCTGATCTCAGGCTGATTTCATGGGTGATCGGAGTTCTTTGGTAGGTAATCAGCTCACTTTAGGGTGCAGGTTGAAAAGGCGCCTCCTCCTACTTCCCCGCCATCTTGTCTCCCCCATTTAAAGCTTTTTGTTGTGCAAAGTACATCTCTTGCAAATGGCACCCTGGGCTAATAGTGCTTGTTCTGTACCTCACATTCATTCAGTTATTCAACAATACTGAGCATTCCAGGTTTCCATGACATAAGGGATATAGCAGTAAATAAATAGACACATACCTTATTCTCTTGCAATCTGTAATCTGAATAGGTTAGATATCGAACAAACACATAACCAAATACATAATTATAAATTGTGCAGGGTCTTTAAAGGAAAAATGAAACTTGTGAATAGGAGTTCTAACAAAGTAACTTAATTTAGGAGAGGAAAATATAGGGGGATTCTCTGAAGAAGTGATAGAGATGAGGCAGGATTGATGAATTTGAATTAGGTGATCATAGAGTTGGGGGTGGTCATTGAGCATTCCAGGCAAAAAGAATAGTATATGCAAAGGTCCTGGGATCTCACCCTCCTCAGAAGATGGCGGGGGGGGGGGTTGTGGGCGGTGAGTGATGTAGAAGTTAAAGTATATGGCTGAATGTTACTCTGATAATTTAGCCATTTGTAATCCATTGAAGTCATGCCAAGACACTTCAATACTTCTTGAATTCAAGTGCAATTTTGCTTTTGCCTTTCAAACTTGGGAAGACATGGCAGTAAGGTAGACATAAAACACACCTTACTCGCTTTCTGTCTTCCAGAACGTCCATAAACTCTCTGCTCTGTTGAGAGTGTCTCCTCGCATCTTTAAGGCTCTTTCAAATACTACGAATTTCATGACAAGTTTCTTTCTTAAATGGTGCTGGTGGGCTTGTTAGGTGGGTGGGGTGTAACAGGCCTGCTGTCTTTAGTTAGAAGTCACGAAATATCCTTTGAGTTTGTTCATTTTTCTTCACCTTCGCCACTACGGGTCTAGTCCAAGACATTTTTACTTCTGCATTGAACTCCTTGCATATGTTCTCCTCCTCCTTCTGCTCCTCACGTCCCTGAAGCTACAGTGATGAAAAAGTCATCTGATTGTATTGTAGTGCTACTTAAAACCCACCGCCCAGCTTCCTCTAGCATGCTTCAAACTTCTCAATTACTTTGCTTTAGTGATACTAGGTGATTTTTCAGTTTCTGGAAGGAAGCACGCTCTCTGCCAACTCTGGTCATCACACTTTGGCTTAATTCCACCTGGATGCTCCAAGAAGTATAAAATGGAGATTAATCTTTTTGGGTGGCCCGGAAAGAGCTTTCTTCAGAGAAGGATGCTTGAGATGAAATCTGAAGGACTATTTGGTTTAATTAGTAGAAGAAGGATTGGAAGTTTTACCCATGGAGTTTTGCATATGAAGAACACCCAGAGATGGGAGCTCATGAAGTGTCTGGGGGGGTCAGGAGGATGGGGGAGGTCACACTAAGGATTTCAGTCTTTCATATTAAGGGCATTTGGAAGCCATCAGGGATAAAAACAAACAAACAAACAAACAAACAAACATGTCCATTAGATTGCTCCATTGTCCAGGTTTTATAGCTAATACCTAAACCCAGGGACTATTTACAAATAATCTAAGTTCAGAGATCTACCAGGTGATGGGTTCAGTCCCCTTACCATACAGTCTTTTGGAAGGGTTCAGTCTTGACCTAAGCCCGACCACCAACCCCAGCAATATACTAATAGAAAAGAAATGGGAGCTTCTTGGCCTTTCGGGTCCCAGCATTGCTCATGGAGAGAAGAGAGGGGAATTTCAGATAAAATTATTTCTGAATAGAAGGGGTAGAAGGAGGGTAGGGAGATGGAGGGGTGCCTAGAGAAGGAGACTGATGTTATCCCTAACTTTTCACAGAAAAATATCAACCTCTCAAAGTTGCAAGAATTGTACAATGAACATCTGTATAACTTTCACTTGGATTTATCAGTTGTCAACATTTTGTCACTTTTGCTGGATTTCCCTCTCTTTCTATAAATGTGTGTGTGTGTGTGTGTGTGTGTATGTGTGAATATTTATTTGTAAATGATTAGAGAGTTAGTTGAGAGTTTGTAATGATACTTCACTGCTAAATTCTTCAGTACATCTCTCCTAAGACTAAGGGCATTTGCCTGGATCACCATAATACAAATATCATCCTCAGGAAATTTAGTATCAGTAGAATACTTTTCTTTCAACATAGAGAAAGATCCAGAAGGCTGACACTTGGATTACCACTGAAAAAACTGAATGGTTTATAGGTGACCTTTGGTTTTTGCCTTATGCTTTGTTATTCAAAATTTCTCAGTATTTGTTTAACTTATTTAAAATAAATACAAGTTACATAAGTATGTAGAACTATAGCATTCAATATTAGGATACAATGAAACTTTTGATTTTGATATGAAATGTTGATACGAAAGGTCTAAAACTTTGATATAAAAATATCAAAAAGGCAGGCAATAAACTCCTTAAAATCATGCACATTTGACCCAGAAAGCTCAATTCTGGCAATTCATACAAATGCATACCAAAACTAGGCTCAGAGATTTTCTCAACAGTGTTATATTTAGGCAACATATGGGGAACAACCTAAAAGCTAACCAGTAACAGTTTGGTCAAATAAATTATGATACATGTGCACTGTATAATACTATGTAATTCATTTAAAATGTATGTTTTGTAAGAATTTTTAAAAACCATGGTAAATAAAACTTATACTAAAAGAAGAAAGGGTAAAACCTTGGAAAAATTTTCAACATAGGCATAATTTTGTATATACATGTATACACACATATACTCTCAAATAAAGAAAAACATTGGGAAAGAATGAACCAAAATGTCCGAGGTGGTTATTTCTGGTTGGTGGAATCAGAACCATTTTAATGTTCTTACTTTTTTCATGAATTCTCCAATCTTTCCTCCGTGAATAGATATGGCTTTTGTTTCTGAGTAAATTTCTATTATCAAGTGAAAACATTTACATTGTAAAAAATGAAGTCAAAAGAAAAAAGGAAATTAAAGTTTCATGTTGGGGCACCTGGGTAGCTGAGTGGGTTAAGCATCTGACTCTTGATTTCAGCTCAGGTCATGATCCCAGGGTCATGAAATCAAGCCCTGGGTTGGGCTTCAAGCTCAGTGGGGGTCTACTTGAGATTCTTTCTCTCCTTCTCCCTCTGCTCCCACTCCCCTGTGCTCACAGTCTCTCTCTCTCAAATAGATAAACAAATCCTTAAAAATAAAATAAAATAAAATAAAATCTCCTGTAATCTCGAGCATTTAAAGTTGTAAATATTATCTCTCTATTTTATCATTGTTTGTATATTCATGTGTTATTGTATGTTTGTAGAGGCGGCATATGTACATGTGTGTATATGGACAAATGTGTATGTGTCCTACTCATCAATGACAGGGTTAAATTGGTATGAACAAAGATTCAGAATCATCTTCCCATAGTGATCACACATGAGCCATTAATTGGAAATAAGAAATATATGGAGAAGAAAATGATAGGTGAATTGATCCGTTGGTATTAATTAGACACACAGACACAAAAATACATAGATAAAATTTATCTTAAATAAGATAATACTCTGCACAGTTTTATTTTTCATTAGTGACACATTGTGAGTCATTCTACATCATTCCTTATTTATTTCTGATCCTGCTATATTCCATTGCAGGGCTTACACTGTTAAAGCAATGTTTCTTACACAAATTGATCAGACCTCATAAAGTGTATTACTTATTAATGAGGAAACTACAAAGTATCCACGGCCCACAATGGTGGTTGGATATTTGAATCACCCGGAGAGTTCTCAAAAACACGGAAGCCTGGAGTTCACCTCTAGTGATTCTGTTCTAGTTAGTCTGGGATGGGGTCCAGGAATAAGTATTTTAAAAAAACACCCTGAAGTGTTTCTAATGTGCATTCAGGATTATGCACCACTGAGGAAGACATGCCAGTTTGATGTAATGTGGAGAAAAGGGGCTTACAAACATAAGATTTCTAACTCAGCACAGACTGCTGCTTTGCACTTTTACTTCCCTTGGCCATGCTGTCACATGGATACAGTGACAAGAATAAATGTGCGGCATGGACCATTCCGAGCCACTCTCCCAAGATGATCCGACATGAACCATTAGCTGGAAAGAAGAAGGAGTATACAGAGATGCGAATGATAAGTAAACTGATCTGTAGCTATTAATTAGACATACCAAGCAACATGGAGTTATCTGACAGGCGCCAATTAGTAAATAGGTGACAACATGTGTCAAGTGAAGGTCAGCTAACAGAGCAGTGTCTTGCTTTTCCTGCAGCAGCTGCTGGAGGATTTCTCTAGCAAGCCCTCTGAGACTCTGGCCACTCTGTTTGCTTAATTCTCCATTTTTTGGGAAAAGAATTCCTTTCCCTGTAAAGTAGTATATTCAACCAACATAGTGTATTACATCAACTCTCAGATGCACATTGTAATATTTTAACATCTGTGAAATTCGCCGCCATCTTACAATTGAGATGGTAAAAACATTGTTGTCATTGAATTAGTAACATTGTTTCCTGTCTTACTGGTATATAGCATAGTGGGTACATAGATTCTTGAAACCATGGTGCAGTGAAATATAATCTGTTTTCAAGTTTTCACAATTGGACAAGTTCTTACCATCTTTTTTTCTTTTTTAAGATTTATTTATTTACTTTAGAGAGAGAGAGCAGGGGAAGGAGCAGAGGGACGGGGACAAGCAGACTCCTTGTTGTGCACAGACCCCAGTGCGGTGCTCAATCCCATGACCCTGAGATCATGACCGGAACTGAAATGATGAGTCAGATGATTCACCCACTGAGCCACCATTTCTCACCATCTTTAACACTATCTTCCCGGGATAAGCCTCCATCATCTTTTGCCTACTTTTTTGCAATAACCTCCCAGTTTTTCATTCTACTTCCACCCTGTGTCCCTCTTCAGTGCATTCCTAACAGTGACAAAAGTGTTTCTGTGAAAACCGTAGCCTCGCCTCCACCTCAGGACCCGGCTTCCCCTGCAGCCATCCCAAGGAGGGTTCTTTTCTCTCCCTGCCGTCACATCCTTGGAGGTGGGCTCCTCATTGCACCCTTCCTTTCTCCCTGCTTCCTCCATGAAAACCCCGAGCTTTGCATCTCCTGTCATTAGACTGCGGTTAGGAAGTCATTCCGCATCCTCACTGCAGCCTTCTGCAGTGAATGCCTTGGCTTCTCTTTCTTGGTCATTTTTCACCAATGGTTTGCTATTGTAATTCCTAGTGTTTACATGTACACCTGGACGATCCTTCCAATTCCCTGGCTTAGTGGTTTCTTAATCTCGTCTTTAGTAATCTTATCCTTTGCCCTATTTTAGCGTTGTCCTTCATGGAAAACCTTGATCTGGTCCCGGAACTGTGTCTCCTTCAAACTGTCAATTTTGAGTACTCCGTAACTCTCCCCACCCTCCACTTCCTTGCTCATCCTGTTGAGTAGCTAACTTCCATCACTTTAGTCTCCACAGGGGCCTTTTATCCCCAGATGTTACCATTTGTCCATACTCCATCGGCCCCTTCGTGTCTTCTCTCTTCTGGACCTAAGCTTCAATTCTATGGTCAATCATTTCCAACATTTCCTTGCACACACCCTCAACTCTCTTGACCCCTTTTCAGTCTGTCGTGCTGTTTGATGCAGCCACGAATGAACCTCCTCCCAGGCCTGGACCCACAACGGAAAGGGGCGATAGTAAACTTTCAAGTTTACTTGAAGGCCGCTGACTGCTCTCTCCATGCTGATGGTCAAGAACGTCAAGGTTAGCTCTAAAGCTGCCAGGTGATCACACCCTATTTTCCACATTTATGTTTTTTCTGCTATCTTAGATGGATATTTCTTACTTTCTTATTCTGAAATCTCTCGAATTTTCTTCCCATCCCCACCTAGCTGTGATATTAAGAAAAGTGACTCCCTTTGAAAGGGCTTCCAAACTCCTGCTGTCACAGCTGACAGCTTACTTGCATCGGGCTCTATGTAGATGTCACTCTGGATGAACTGTTTTGTGTTCCCAGCAGCTGCCAAGCTTTCTTCCCATGCCCAGATCCCCTCCTCTCCCACTTCAGTAAGTTCCCCATCTCTCCCCTGCCTCAATAGCTTTCCCCTGTCTTCTGGGTCATTCCCATAAATAGAGCAACATGTGGTTATCTCTCTCAACTTACAAACAAGCAAGCAAAAAAAATTTTTTTTTATTTAAAATTTTATTTAAAATTTATTTATTTATTTGAGAGAGAGAAAGCAAGAGTGATCACAGAAGGAGAGGGAGAAGGAGACTCACTGCTGACTGAGGGGAGAGCCTGACACGGGGCTCCATCTCAGGACCCTGAGAACATGGCCTGAGCGGAAGGCAGCCGCTTAACTGACCGAGCCACCCAGGCACCCCCCAAACGAACTTTTTTGACATCCTCACCCAATTTCTTTCTCTTCCTATTTGTAGCAAAACTCCAGAAAGAGGTGTCTCTCCCTGTTGTTTAATTTCTCTTCAATTCCCTCTTGAACCCACTCTAAACACGTGGCTCCCACCCTTCCCTCTAAATACTGTTCTCATGATCACCAACGACCTCCAATGTCGTTTGCACAATCCAGTGTCATTTCTCCATTCCCGCCCTGTCAGTCCACATAGATAGATCTCCTCTTAGACACTAACTTCTTCTGGTCTTCAGGATTCTACTTTTCCTGTTTTCCTCCCACTTCACCAGCTGCTTATTCTCAGTCTCTTTTGCTGATAACTTCTCATTTTCCTGATCTTTAAATGTTGTCCCTGGGGGCTCAGTTTAAAGATCTATTTTTCTTTTTTTTCTGTAAACAAGAAATCCCTAGATGATCTTATCCAGTATTATGCCTCTAAATATACCAAATGCTGATGATCCCCCAAATGATATCTCTAGCTCAGACCTTTCCCCTGAACTCCAGACTTGTATATCTGTCTTGTTACTTAGTGTCTCCATTGGGATGTCTAGTAGGCATCTCAAAGTCCGTAGATCCCAAATGGAACTCTAGATCTTTCTCCCCATCCTATCCTCCTCCGGAAAAAATAGGCATTTGAAAGAGTGTTGCACCTTACCTGGCAGAATAGGGAAGAAAAATAATGTCTTACTCAAGTAAAAACACTATGCCACTCACATTAGAGAGAGAGAGAGAAAAAAAATTAAACTTTAATTAAATGCCGTGGGTGGATTTATATATTTGGAATTGTAGCAGTTCCATCAAACAAGGAAGTATATTTTTACCTCCTCTAAACATCTGTGGGTTTAAAAATTCCATTTTAAGGGGGGACTTAGAAAAAAAAAGGATTTTTCTGTACTTGCTTTATCAGCTTTCTGTTTTACTTTTTTTTTTTTCATGATGACTTATGCTATTTACTGAGTTATTTCTTTTAATTTAGGTGTTTGGGCCATTTTTTAATCCTTCGTATAATCTCAAGCAGTGCAAATTTTTCCTGTACTTTTCTTCCCAATTCAAAATGAGAAACAATTTGGGCAGGGGAAGGGTTAGGTCTGTGAAAGTTTCAATTCTTATTCATACAAAATTAAAAACATGAATAAAAATGTTTTTAATTTATGGAATTATCTGGAAAGCTCTCAGGAAAAATTCATACGGATTTTAGTTTAGTTTGTCTAAAGGGTATGAATTGCTCTGTGATTAAGTCTAAACGAACACAAGTCTATCAAGTTCAGCACCGCCTCCCTTCTCTTCTTGCTTACTAAAGAATAGTAAGTGCTTTAATAATTTTCCATCTCTTGTATCAATAGCTTTTTCCTTATTAGATTTTGTCATCATCACATAGCATGCTGTATTACTTTCCAACTTAAAATGAACAGATTCCCTTTATTCCTTTGCCTGTTCTGTTACTAATCCATATCTGTTCTGTATAGAAAACTTCCTTGAATGTATTGTCCATACACCTCCCATTCTTACTGACACCTACTTGTGTCCATTAGTATTAGGCCTGGTTGCATATAATAGAAGATAGAACATAAAAGGAAATTTAAAAGATGGAGGTTTTTTTTTTCCCCCACACAAAATAAGGTCAGATTTAGTCTGGTCAGGTTGGTATGGTGACTCCATGGACAGATGGAAGACATCTTTCTAATCTTGGTAGATGTGGCTGAGTGCTTCCAAGGCCACATGACCCACAGAGGCTGCCGGTGCTCCAGCCATCACTTTGGGTTTTAGCACTTAGAAGGTATGAGTAGAAGAAGGTGCAGTAGTCATTATTATTTGTGCAAAGTCTTTCTTATCTCTATTCCCCTGCCATGGTTCCCAGTTGATGGAGAATAATAACCTTCATTGACTTTGGGCCCAATCATGTAAATTTTGGGGCCCATAGGTGCAAGTGACTTTGTAGGTTCTGAGCGTTAGGAAGCATTAGGAGGTGTGGCAAATTTCTAAGCTTCTTAGAGCTCCCGCCTCTGCCATGGAACAGCATATTTTTTCTGTCAGCCTGGAACTGAAGCAGCCTTGAACCTGATCCAGAGCCTGGAGGGCAGCCTCTCTCAGCCGAGTCCAGGGAACTCAGCTCAGATCAGCCACAGCACTGATTGAGAAGCACGAAATGGAATGTATGTTGTAAGTCATTGAAATATTTTTGGGTTTGTTTCCTAGAACTATCACAATAAAAATCTGACTAGCGCAGAAGGGCAAAGGGTGCCTCCTGGCTCAATCAACTCCCTTTTCAGCCAGTTGCCGCCCAGAAATCCCCCCCACACTTCTACTTACTTGTCATATATGGTCACACCGGGATGAAAGGAAGATTAGAAAATACAGCTGTGTGCCTTTTACCCCAAATAAAACCAGAGTTCTTGTTCCTAAAGAAGATCAGTGCGTGGCTGCCGGGTGGAAACCAGCAGCTGCTTCCCAAGAATCCAATCAGGCTTTTTCTCTAGCCCTTCAAAGAAGGAGCCCTCCCCAAGTCGGTCCCACACTCCTGCCTGTCAGTAGCCTTTGCCACAGTTCACTCTCTGGAACGCTTTCCTACTTTCCTTTTGGGACAGCTCTCCGATTCTCCTCCTCCCTCGTAGGCCATGCCTTTCTGTTTCTTTTTTGTGTTTGTCCTTTTCCCTGAGCTCTCAACATTGCTTGGAGCTCAGCTGGATAGCCATCTTCATTCATTGATCTTATCGAGTCCCAGGGTCTTAGATAACATCTCTATACACTTATGGCTCCCAAATTCATTCCTTCAGCTCCGACTTCTCTTATACCTTCAGACTTACGTAGACAACTGCATCCTTAATCTCACCATTAGATATCTAACAGGTGTGTCTCATGGGACGCAAACAGAGCTGTTTCCCATCCTTATTGAACTAAAATTGCTCCTTCTACAGCTTCCCCATGATAATTCCAAGACTTCTAGACGCTCAGGCTAAAAAATGATTCCTATCTTTCTTTCAAACTCCATTTCCAAACCATCAGCAAATAACTATCAGCTATCTTTATAAATAAATCATGCTATATTCAGTGAAAAGGAATGAACTCACTGTGTATGTGAACAACATGGATTAATCTTACAGATATAATACTAAGTGAAATGTGCCAGGCCTAAAAGGATATATTTTATATTTTTGCATTTGTATGAAGTGCATAAACAGACAAATCTATAGTGAGAGAGGCTGGAATAGTGGTAATCTCTGGGGAGGATATTGACAGAGAAGGAAGAGGAGGGATTCGGGCGGGGAGGTTACAACAGTATACACAAATGTGAAAATTAATCAGATGATTCAATTAAGACTTGCACACTTTAATATATGTAAGTTATACTTCAGTAAAAAAGAAATATTCTTGGTTATTAGTACCAATAATTCACTAACTATAGATTTGTTCTGATATATACAATGAAAAAAACGAATTCATTGAGAATATGCTTTGTGATTTATGTTTGTAATAAGAAATATCTATTTATTCTTTATCCCTGCTTTGGGCACAGAAGTAAAACCCTTGGGATTTTTTAAGTGATGAGAACAAGGAAGGCGTTGTTTCTTATGTTAATGAGGTGACTTTTGGAACTCACCTAAGGATGGGGGCTGGTTGCCTGGAGAACCAGTCTTGGTGGTGAGAGGAGTAGAACTTTCAGTGCCACCCCCTTACCTCCTGGAGGGAAGCCAGTCTGGAGATTTGTTCAATCACTAATGGCCTGTGATTTAATCAGTCATGCATATGAAAAACCCACGTCTCCGTAAAAAACCAAGAGAATGGGGTTTGGAGAACTTCCAGGTTGGTGAACTAGAACACATCCGTATGTCACCATGTGGGGCCCCAAACTCCATGAAGACACAAGCTCCTTTGTTGGGGACCTTCCCCATCTGGCTTTAATATCCTTTGTAATAAATCAGTAATACAGTAAATAAATGGATTTCCTGACTCCTCTGAGCTGGCCTAGCAAATTAATCATACCCACGGAATGGGTCATCGGGACTTCTGTTTGTAGCCCGTTAGTCAGAAGCACCGGTGACTAGCTGGGTTTGTGATTGGCCTCTGAAGAGGAGGGCGGTCTTGTGGGACTGAGCCCTTTGCTTGTGGAATCCGATGTTATCTCTGGGTAGATAGTGTCAGAATTGCTTGTTGAAGCCTCTGAACACACACACACACACACACACACACACATACACACACACACAGTGGACTGGTTCCAGGAGCCCAATAAGGTATTTTGTAGGTATATCTGTATCCATAGATTATCTTTACGGATTTGGCTACTCGATACATCCATTGTTCTATGATCCTGGTCCAAACCACCACAATGTCTTGACTAGATTGTCAAAATAGCCTTTTAGTATCCCTACTTTCTCCTTCAGCTCCCCTTTGCTTTTTCATACAGCACTAAGATTATCTCTTCAAAATCCAAGTCAGGTCATATTTGTCCTCTGCTGAAAATCCTCTAAAGATTTCCTGTTGTACTCAGAGTAAAAGCCAAAATCCATGTGGTTGTCCCCTTACTTCCTGAATGTCTCCCCTCAAAAGTCATCTGAGCCATGGAGACTTCCATGACCGTCCTATGTAAATAGTATTCTTCCACATCCCTAACACTCTCCACTCCCTTTAACTGTTTTTTTTTTCTTTATAACCCAAATCACCTTCTTATAGAGTATCAGTTTAGAGGTCTATTTTGTTTATTTTTGTCTCCCTCTTTCCCACTGGACTGTGAGGTGAGGTGTATGGTCCCTCCCCTTGAATCTGGAGGGGCTCTCTGACTGCTTGCCTAATAGAATATGGTGGATGTGATGAGGTGCCAGTTCCTGGCTCAGGCCTTGCGACCCTGGCAGCTTCCTCTTTCTGTCTTTTGGAACACTCTCTGGGATCTGTGAGTAACTCTACAAGAATCCAACTACTTTGAGACCTCCATGTTGGAAAGTTTATGTGTAGGCACATCAGAGGACTTACCCCAGTGGAGCCTAGACTTCTAGCTGTGCCAAACACGAGTGAGGCCATCTTCAGTCCTCCGGACCAGCCATCCTCCATCTGGATACCACCAAGCAACCTCAGCCTATGTCACAATATCTGTCACATCAGAAAAATTATCCAGTTGAGTCCTGTCTGAATTAAGGAGCCAATTATTATGGGACATAATAAAATGGTTGATGTGTTAAGTCTCAATATTTTGGGTTAAGTTGTTAAACAGCAATAGCTAATTGGACAGAAGTTCTCTATATATGTGTTGGGATATACCAACTAGTAGATTTTATTTCAGGGTGTATGTACAGGGAGCACATAGGCAGGCGTCCTCCTGCCCCCAGTGACAAAACCAACAAGGTTTCACCCCGTGGCACCAACACCCACACCCACACCACTGGCTCTCTCTAGGCAGATCACGTGATTTCATTAAAGAAGAGATTTTAGACTTCAATATGGGTGCTGATATTAACTATTGTCAGTCTCTGTATGTGTGGGGGCGCGGGAGATACATCCTAGGTGTCCCATACACCCTCCTCTATTTATCTTGATCACAGGTTGGACACTTTGAGGTGTTGACAGTAGAATAACCTCTGAGTCCCTATGGCCCTTTCTGTGGGTCCCGCCTGCAGCTTCCTGTGATCCATTGACACCCTCCTCTCCCCTTTCCTGCCTGTAGAAATTCATCAAAATGTCTGAGTCAACTCATGAGTTCCAATCCCCCCCCCTTTTTTTTTATCAGATCAGAAACAGGTTTATTCCTTTCTCTTCCTTTTTGTTCATTTCTGTGGGATTTGGGAATGGTGGGAGGGAAATACTTATCCTTTGTTGTTGTTGTTTTTTTCCCCCAAAACCCAAACATATATTTCTATAATAGAAAATACATGGCAGGAATTCTTCAAAGAAAAGGGATTTAAGGGAGTGTGTGTGTTTGGGGAAACTGAATTCTGATTGTTCAGGCATCACCCATTTTTCCCTTGTTCAGATATACCCTCAGAGCTGTTGATCCAACTAATCAGGGAATGCAAACTCATTTTCTCTGCCCATTGGGACCCACTCAGTTCAAAGCTGCATGGTCTCAGAGAGGGGGCAGGGATGGCACTGTCTCCAGACCAAGTTCCCCTAAGGAATATTTCAGTCTGGGCAGTGAACCTGCCCCATAGTGTTGAGCTTCATGGCATGAAAGTCTAGATGTAGCATATGTATGTTTTATTTATTCTCAGATCCTATTCTTTAATTAACTGAATTGCACACATTAGTACTGTATAATTTAGAGAAGCACATATACTTTTATTACACAGCCAACTAAAATGTTCATCAAGCATTTTTAATGATGTGAGAAAATGCTTACGATAAAACAGTGAGAACAAAAACAAAAAAGAAAGCATAATTCAAAATGTTAGCTAGCCTATGACTTTAAAAATGTGAAAAAAAGCATAGAATTAGGAGTGCGTGTGAGGACACTCATTTGATTTACTTGAAATAATTGTTTTTTTTAATTAAAAATTTATGTGCGATCTATGTTCTCCTCTATGATTCTGATGGATTCCTGTCTCACGTTGAGGTCTTTTATCAATTTTGAATTTATCTTTGAGTATGGTGTAAGAGAATGGTTGAGTTTCATTCTTCTGCACATAGCTGTCCAATTTTACCAGCACCATTTATTGAAGAGACTGTTTTTTTCCACTGTATATTTTTTCCTGCTTTGTCGAAGATTATTTGACCATAGAGTTGAGGGTCCATATCTGGACTCTCTACTCTGCTCCACTGGTCTATGTGTCTGTTTTTATGCCAGTACCATGCTGTCTTGGTGATCACAGCTTTGTAGTAAAGCTTGAAATCAGGCAACGTGATGCTGCCGGTTTTCTTTTTCTTTTTCAACATTTCCTTAGCAATTCAGGGTCTCTTCTGATTCCATACAAATTTTAGGATTCTTTGTTCCAGCTCTTTGAAAAATACCGGTGGAATTTTGATCAGAATGGCATTCAAAGTATAGATTGCTCTAGGCAGTATAGACATTTTAACAATGTTTATTCTTCTGATCCATGAGCATGGAATGGTCTTCCATCTTTTTGTGTCTTCTTCGATTTCTTTCATGAGTGGTCTGTAGTTCTATGAGTACAGATCCTTTACTTCTTTGCTTAGGTTTATTCCCAGGTTATCTTATGGTTCTTGGTGTTATAGTAAATGGAATCGATTCTCTAATTTCCCTTTCTGTGTTTTCATTGTTAGTGTATAAGAAAGCAACTGATTTCTGTACATCGACTTTGTATCCTGCCACATTACTGAATTGCTGTATGAGTTCTGGTAGTTTGGGGTGGAGTCTTTTGGGTTTTCCATATAAAGTATCATGTCATCTGTGAAGAGAGAGAGTTTGACTTCTTCATTGCCAATTTGGATACCTTTTATTTCTCTTTGTTGTCTGATTGCTGTTGCTAGGACTTCTACTACTATGTTGAACAAGAGTGGTCAGAGTGGACATCCTTGTCATGTTCCTGATCTGAACGGGAAGGCTGTGAGCTTTTTCCCATTGGGGATGATATCTGCTGTGGGTTTTTCATAGATAGATTTTATGAAGTTCATCAGCCACAACAACTTCTTTCAAGATATGTCTCCAAAGGCAAAGGAAACAAAAGCGAAAATGAATTTTTGGGACTTCATCAAGATCAAAAGCTTCTGCACAGCAAAGGAAACAGTCAACAAAACAAAGAGGGAACCCACGGAATGGGAGAAGATATTTGCAAATGACAGTACAGGCAAAAGGCTGATATCCAGGATATATAAAGAACTTCTCAAACTTAACACACACAGAACAGATAATCATGTCAAAAAATGGGCAGAAGACATGAGCAGACACTTCTCCAATGAAGACATACAAATGGCTATCACACACATGAAAAAATGTTCATCATCACTAGCCATCAGGGAGATTCAAATCAAAACCACATTGAGATACCATCTTACACCAGTTAGAATGGCCAAAATTAACAAGACAGGAAACAACGTGTATTGGAGAGGATGTGGAAAAAGGGGAACCCTCTTGCACTGTTGGTGGGAATGCAAGTTGGTGCAGCCATTTTGGAAAACAGTGTGGAGATTCCTTAAGAAATTAAAAATAGAGCTTCCCTATGACCCTGCAATTGCACTACTGGGTATTTACCCCAAAGATACAGATGTAGTGAAAAGAAGGGCCATCTGTACCCCAATGTTCATAGCAGCAATGGCCACAGTCACCAAACTGTGGAAAGAACCAAAATGCCCTTCAACAGACGAATGGATAAGGACGATGTGGTCCATATATACAATGAAGTATTATGCCCCCATCAGAAAGGATGAATACCCAACTTTTGTAGCAACATGGATGGGACCGGAAGAGATTATGCTGAGTGAAATAAATCAAGCAGAGAGAGTCAATTATCATATGGTTTCACTTATTTGTGGAGCAGAAGAAATAACACGGAGGACATGGGGAGATGGAGAGGAGAAGGGAATTGAGGGAAATTGGAGGGGGAGATGAACTATGAGAGACTATGGACTCTGAAAAACAATCTGAGGGTTTTGAAGGGGCAGGGGGTGGGGGGATGGGTGGGCCTTGTGGTGGTTATTATGGAGGGCACGTATTGCATGGAGCACTGGGTGTGGTGCATAAATAATGAATTCTGGTACACTGAAAAGAAATTAAAAAAATAAAAATTAAAAAAGGAAAGAAAAGAAAAAAAATTATGTGTGATCTAAATAAACTTATTTTTTTTTTAAAAAAAAGAACTGAAGTATGTCTGACAGAATATAGGACTTTTCTAAATCTGGCATAAAATGGATAAATATGGTTCTGTGTTTAGGGCTATGACTTGCTAATAATTCAGACCGATCACCCACTGAAAACAGTTAGAAGTCCATGATAAAAAATTAAAAAAAAAATTAGAAGCATCTAAGAGGAACAAGATAGCAAGGGATTGTTAAGTCCAATTCTTGTTCATGGCGGCAACCATGGGAGTTTAGCCGAGCACCAAAACTCTGCCACTTTTGCTGAATTTGGCAAACTCATAATGTTTGGAACTTGTGGAGTGAAAGAGAGAGAAGCCCAGTGACCACCCATGTTGGAGAGTCTAATAGGAGACCATCTGCCTAGGTCTCGGAAAACTAGGACTCGGGAATGCTATACCCTCAGGACGAGTGAACCAGAAATACGTCACCCCTGCTCCCAGGGGACTATAGGACTGGGGTATTGGTTTCCAGCTATGAAGAGGTTAAAAAAAAAAAAAAAACCTAAGGAATTGTCACCATAAGCCTGCTGCTACTGGGATTTGAATTTCCAACGTTTACTTCACCTGGGGGTGGGTGTCTCTAGGTTTTGTGGGGGACTAATGTTTTTACAATTTGGGGTGAGATGTTTGTTGAGAGAAAAAAAACAATTTAAATACATAATTAGGTACAAATGTTGAGTATTCGTTTAGAAGAGAAAATGAGATGCAACAAATTCCAAATTTAAAAAGCTGACTGACACGACAAATACCATAAAATTTAGAAAAATAAGAGGTTTTTATTTATTTATTTATTTTTATTAAAGACCTCACCTCAATAGAACCTTTTTAATCTCTCTACATTTTTTTGGGCTGCTTTGATGGCCTCTTTTTATGACAATGATTTTATATAGAGAACATAAATATGATTTAGCCTGCATGGGCAATAGAAATTTATTTTATTACTGATGGTTGGAAAAACTAGGTTTCATACCTCATTATGGGTAAAGTCATGTCCATTTTTAGGATTGTTATCAAATTTGGGATATTTAGGGAAATCTCACAAGTTTTTTTAAAAAAATATATAAGCTATTAAATCTCAGAGCATTTCAAATTTTCTTGGGCAGTGACTAATCTTAAATACTCTTTAAATTAATGGTCCATTAACCCTTCATTGTTGATATTAGATTATAGTGGTATAATATTAGTTTTATATTACCTAAGTTGATGTCAGTATTTTGTAACAAACTGGTAAGAAATTTAAAACGTTTAATATGGGTTCAGATATTTCACTTATTTATTAATTTCATTTTCAAGCTATCCAAGAATCCATTTCTTACTTTTATCTGAAATTTATGTCTTTCTCTTAGTTATTTATTGTCTTAGTATAATCTAAAACATTTTTCACTACTCCTTGCTTCTTGATGTATAATTTAAGAATAATTTTTGTTGATCCCTTCATTCATCTTTATCACCTTTGTTGTATATTTCATTAATACTTTATCAAAATTTCCTTTCAGTTCTTTTAAAATAAATGCAAAGATTACAAGAAGTACCCATTTTGGGCTCTAACACAGGATTCTTTATCACTTTTTTTTCCTTATTTTTTTGAGGATTTTATTTATTTATTTGAGAGAGATAGAACATGATGAGGGCAGGGGGAGGGGCAAAGGGAGAAGCAGGCTCCCCACTGAGCAGGGAGTCTCCCCATCTCTGCCCTCCACCCCACAGGGCTCTATTCCAGGACCCTGGGATCATGACCTGAGCAGAAGGCAGACATTTAACCAACTGGGCCACACAGGCACCCCTCTTTATCACTTGTTTTATTGAAACATTCCAAAATACTTTCCCAAATTGTGGTTAAAATGGCACATTTGGACTTCATCAGCATTGAGCAAACTCCTTGGCATCTCCTTTGCATTTGAGTTTCTCTGCTGAATCTTTGAAAATCTATTTTCAAATCTTTAAAATGGCACTCCACGCCTGTCGCATGATTGAACAGGTTTATAATGGGCAAGGCATCTCATGACATTTCTTAGATTATTTAAAGGAACCACCACCTTGGTACACTTGTTTAAAATACTCCACATAAAAGACAATCTGAGAAGAAAGAGAGTAGCTGTTGCAGATACCGCCATGGTCAACCATATCAGGGACCGTGGGGGTGGCTGTCGTCACACAGGCTAAAGGAATAGGCTGCCTGCAGACATAGGAAGCGGTTCCAGCCCTGTAGCCTGTGTTACGGTGTATTTTCCTGTGATTATTTTTAGTCCACAGCAGGTTACACTTGTGTAGAACTTGTTTTATGTTGTTGAATGAACTTACAGGCAGAAACTTTTCAACTGATGAAAGAGTTAGAAACTACGCGCAGAGTTTGTTTTTTGCTATGCCATTTGTACTTAAATACTTAAACTTTAAACAATCTCCAATTGATTCATGTTTGTCTCATATGGTGACAGATCTACAAAAATGTAGATGTCTTTGCTATCTGGCTTTGTTTTATACAGCTTTTCTATTATTTTTACTAATTAGTCACAAACTGTTTTAGGTAAATAGCTTGTGGTTTTTTTTTTTTTTACTAGAAATTTTTGAGAGGTTTATGCAAAAACTGTATCAAATTTAGCGAGTAGATGATTCCCATGACATTCCTATTATTTGGAAGACATTATTTTCATTCTCACCTCTGAAACCTCTTTTTCTTAAACATTATGTAACCACAATTACCCTATAGATCACTTAAAAATAACAAACGTTCTTCTTTTTCTGTTTGTAGTTTTCTCCTTGAGCTTGTAAAATCTTATTAAATTTGTTCCCCAGGTGCTTTGTAGTTTTGATTCTAATGTAAATGGTACCTTTAAAAATATTTATAATATCTTTTTCATTGCTATATGGAAATGTAACCATTTCTGTCTGCTTTCATATCTAGAACCATTGCTAACATCTAATGTCAATAATTTATCTGTAGATTGGTTTCTAGATTAGTGTATGTACAATATCATATCATCTAAGATAACCACATATTTGTTTATTTTAAAAAAATCTTGGTGGTTTGATTTTTATTCCTTTTTTTTAACTTAAGTATAATTAACATACAGTGTTATGTTAGTTTCATGTGTACAATATAGTGATTCAACAATTCTATACATTATTTGGTGCTCATCACGGTAAGTGTCGTCTTAAACTCCTTTTAGGTATTTCACCCACCCCACTCACCTCCGCTCTGGCAACCACCAATCTGTTTTCTGTATTTAGGAGTCTGTTTTACTGTTTGTGTTATTTATCTATTCAGCAGTGGATGGACGTATGGGTTGCTTCCATATCTCAGTTATTGTAAATAATGGTGCAATAAACATAGGGGGTATATATCCTTTTGAATTAGTGTTTTTGTTTTGTTTGGATAAATACCCAATAGTGGAATTACTGGATCATATGGTGATTCTATTTTTAATTTTTTGAGGAATCTCTGTACTGTCTTCCACAGTGACTGCACCAGTTTGCGTTCCCATCAACAGAGCACGGGGGTTCCTTTTCCTCAACATGCTCACTTGTTGTTGCTTGTGTTTTTGATCTTAGCCATTCTGACAGGTGTGAAGTGATATTTCACTGTGGTTTTGATTTGCATTTCCTTTTCCCTGAGGATTAGTAATATTGAACATCTTTTTGTATGTGTGTGGCCATTTGTATGTCTTTGGGAAAATGTCTATTCAGGTCTTCAGCTCATCTTTAAATTGGATTATTTTAGTGTGTGTGTATGTGTTTGTTTTAATTTTTACTCTTGCCTTACTTTCTTGGCTATGACTGCAGCATGATGTTGAGTAAAACTGGTGATAATCGACAATTTAGTCTTCTAACCTCAGGAGTAATATGTTTGGTATTTCCCCATTATCTGTGATGAGCACTGTAGACTTGTTATGATACACTTGTTTACTGTACTCGCACTCCGAGCTGAAAGGGTCTCCCGAGTCATAAAATCGGAAGAGATGGCTGAGGAAATGGCCAATACCCCATATTGAGTGGTGATGTGGACTTGATGGAGTTAGGAAGGATTAAAAAGACTAGCATTGGGGTACAAGGGTCAGAGAGAGTGTTCAAAGCGGTAGAAGGGAACACAGGCATCTGCAGGAAATCCAGATGCCTAGGGAAGAGGTCCTTCACCTGGGCACAGGATTAAGGACAGGGCGGTGAGAACAAGGCACTTCACGACTTCTGCTCTTTTCAATCCTGAATCTGTCCTGTTTATGTTTTACTATAATGGATGTGAAGTAAGATTGTCATTGGACTTTCTTTAAAGTTGCCAGTCTGACTTTCCTGGCAGAGGGTGGGAGGAGGATGACCCCATGCCCGCAATGGCAGACAGCTGAGCCAATTTCTCTGTGGGCATCCATGCTACAGAAATTAAAGAACCATCCCAACCACGGTGAGGAAAGGAGACTAGTACATGCTTTTCATTTACTTTAAACTTACTATTTTATTTTAGGGTTACTTTTTTTTTCATTTTTGGTAAAATATTAAGACATTGGAGACTGTACTAATATCCCATTCTTTCCTGTCCCCTCTACCATGTCCCAGCTACTTACCTCCCTCCTTAGAGGGAACTACAGGGATCAGTTTGTTGTATCTCCTTCCGGATATATTTCAATGAATTTTTGCTCATAAATATCGTCATAAAATATATATAGTCTTATTGTTGCTGGTGTGTTTAATGCAAATTCTGCCACATTCATCTTATAGTTTCCCTTTCCTCCTTTTGGAGCATCAGTTTCTTCAACGGTATGTCCAGAGAAAACACCGTAAGAACTGCAGTGAAACGATCTTCTCTGGAAATTTTGTCAAAGATGATAATGAACATGAGGTAGAAGATACTAATGCCATAAAAACTCAGGACTAGGAAAACTGAAAATGGCTCAGTTTACTGTGGGAACTGTATGATAGATAAAAGAAGAACAGTTGCCCTAAATTTCCTCCTTTGCAGAGAATGGCCCACAGGGCACCTGTATGATTTAGGGATGGATGAGGAGCTCCAGAGAGGGCTCTGGCTGACACCAAAACAGCTATTAATTGTTTCCTCTCCTTAAGATCAAGTCTGAACGAAGAGGCTAAATGAGTTTCCTTTAAGCATGAGAAGCTCCTGTTCAATTGTAGTAGGACCGCTGCAAAGATGAAGGATGGATGTGTGGTGTGTGTTTTAAGGACTCTGCTTCCAGTTATTCTCATCCTTTTATTGTTGAGAAGCAGTGCCTGTATTAGTAGGATCAGGGACTGAATACTTCTCAGAAATTCATTATATGCAGCAGCCACTTTTTAACCTTTGGCTGTGAGTGATTTTTGAAATGCACTCGTGGTGGATGGGTTTTAAATTCTAAAGGTGAATGAAATGGCATTGTTAGAGCAGTAATGCCTATGGTGATGACAACACTGGGGCCTGGAAATTGCGTTATCCAAGGGAGGGATATTACAGAAAGAGGAAGAATTGTGTCTTGATTTCCAATATATTAATTTATTAAAATAGCCTCATCTACTTATATAAAGGAATCATAGGATGTTAGACTCAAAAAGACATTAGAGACGATCCAGTTATTGAAATGAATTTTTTAGATGTGATGAGAGAGATAGACAAACCACTGGGAGAGTTCAAGGTCACACGGGGGACGGATAAAGAAAATCCAGACTTCCTGGATTGGGGTGGATTCTATGGGCTTTCTGTGTAGTGTGCTGCCTTTCTTAATCTGGTCATGCAATGACCATGTATTGATTGAAGCATTACAAGAGAATGAAGCTTTTGTGAGGTGGTGTATGATGGGGGAAGGGACATGAGTCATGGAGATAGACACCCAACTTTGAATTCTGAATCTGCCACTTACGTGATTTTATGCACATCCCTTTACTGGCCTCCCCTTAGTTTAACCATCTTGCCTATCTTGCAAGGGAGATAAGTTTTGGGGTGACACTAAATGAAATTGTTTTAGGAAAGTGCCAATACAAGGTCCACTGTATTGTGGGATCTTGAGAAATGATCGTTTCATTCTTCTCTGTTAAACAAGATGTCAAAAGGGAGAAAACAAACAGAATAGAACCAAACAAAAACCCAGAAATAACTCTCACTGGAAATAACCCTTATCTTGGGTTTTCTATATTTTTCGCCTTTTTCCTTCTTTCCCTAATGTGCTAAATTAGGTAAGCAATCATAGCTCTGGTTTTGCCTCATCTGCAAAGTGATCTTGGGAACGTTGGCTTACCAAGAAAAGCTGCTAGGTGTCTAATTTTACATGACAACCCAAGAAATGGTGAAGAGAACCCTGGAAACTTGTGGTTGGGCCCCAGGTCACTGGGACTCAAGCATTCAATGGGAGAGAAGGTAGGGGTTGCTCCTGATTTTTCAGGACTTCCCTCAGCACATAGACTATTCATTCTGAGACTGTAGAAGAACATTCTTATATTTTGTCTGAGGGTAACTCCTGGCGTGGGCAGGGAAGAATGGTTCTTGGTGTGGAAACTTGGGGGCGGGGGATCATCAAAGTGCCCTCTGATGCACACCAGCTCGTGCAAGTTTGATCAGCATGTTTAAAGGCTGCCCTGTGCTAGCTGTTGGGGCTTCAAGGATAAACAAGCCATGAGATCTTATTTCTGAGGAGATGGTCTCAACCCTTGAAAGACAGGCTATAAGAAACCAACATAGAAAATCAATATGAAACAAAAACCTGTGCCTCCGTCCCTGCTCCAGGGGTCCTAACTGAAGTGGCCAAGGAAATGTAAATGTTTGAAGTCAGAGAAGGGTGCCATCAGCCCCAGACTTGGCCGCACTGCTGGTGGAACCAGATGATACAAACGGACCAGACACTCATTTGAACTCTATCCTGAAGAAAGCGGTATGCGTGCAAGGGAATTAAATAGAGGGGGAATGCAGACATTCTAGAAAGACAAAAAAGAAAGAGGGAGATAAAGATATGGGGTAGCGTGTTGACCACTGGAAACAATGTGTCAGATGAAGGTAGTAGAAGCAGATGCTTTTCTTTTCTTTCTCTCTTTTTTCTTTTTTCCTTTCTTTCCTTCTTTCTTTCTTTCTTATTTTAAAGACAGATTTAAAGGTCTTCCCACTGAACAAGTATGGAAGGAAGCTTGAGAAAGTCAAGGGGCTGGATCAGGAGGTGGGGAAGGGAGGGGTTGCTGCCCTGATGCCCTGGTGGATGAATAGCATGTGGCAGCAACAATGAGTGGAGCTCACCCTTGGCTTTGAACAGATGTGGCAGATTCTGGGTGTTTTTCTCAACATTAAACAGAGGCACAGTCATGAACGGGGTTTACAGTAATTCCAGGAGCAAGGTTAGGTAACATTGGGGTGCTGCCCAGGGAGGCCTAGCCCCAGCCTGTCGTGGGAAGGTTCCACAGGTAGGGCAAGCTTCACTGGGAAAGGTCCTGCACATTCCCATCAGCCCCATCACATACTCAGAAGAGGCCAAGGATTGCTGGGCTCAGGGTGACAACCAGCAGGAGTACCCATGACCACTTCCCGCCTCTGGACACCCCAGTTCCCTTCATCTCTCCCCGCTACCCTTGCCCTGAGTGTGCAACTGAACTTCTGGTAGCATTCTTCTGGTTTCAAGCACATTTCCAAACATGATTTCTAAATTTTCCAGCAAAAACTATGGGGTTTGAGTTGCTTCTTCATACACTCGAGTCAAAGCCTCCACACCTTCACTCATTTGAGGTCCAGATAATGTCCTGAATCTGGATGATAGGGATGAGACTACCTAGGGGGAGGCAATGAATATGGGGTAGAGAATGAGCCGACACCAAAAATGATATGGAAGGTAATGAAATAGAAAAGAAACTAGGTCAGACTCTGGGAGAACAGTTGCAAAGAGGCCCAGAATCTGTTTATCATATGGGGCTTTCAAAGCTGAGAATCTGTTAGTGGTTTGGTTCAGCAGAAACAATAACCGGTAACAAACTGATCACAGTGCTCCTGGAGAGTCTTCATGGCGCTGTGAGGCGGGAGAGCGCTGCTTGGACAGTTGCTGCAGAAGGAAAGTGGTTTCACATAGATACTCACAGGCCAGGTGGGACAGGTGGAAAGCCTTGGGCACCTTCTGCAAAAAACCCTGAATGTCTCAGGTCTGGGATTTCCTGAGTTTCCACCCCCTGCCCTCACAGAAAGGGAACTGCAGGGGGTACTGCTCAGCAACTTCCTGGGTGGTACAAGTCCCGATGACCCTGGAGGGGTCAGGGTCAAACCTGTGCCCTCTCCCCTCCTGACTCCCCTCCCCATCTCCTGCAGTTTTTCCTCTTTGGCCCTGGCTCCCTCAAGCAGAGGAGTGGATGTGGACTCCTCTTGAGCCTTTTCCATTTCCCAGGCAGGCATTTCCTTCACACACTGTGGGCTGGCGGACCCTTCCCTCCACCTGATCCTGCCTGCTCTGTCTCTTGGAGAATTGATTGACATTTCCAGCTTGAGGTTCAAGGATGAAGGAGGATGTGTTTGCCTTTAAACATCTAGACAAGTTTTGCTGTTCCAGATAGGAAGAAATTGTCAAATATATAGGCACATGGTAGCAGAGAAAGCCCAGTGGACACTTATATTTGGAAAGCACCAGTGATAAGAAACAAAGACCTGCCTTTACCAAGAAGGATGTATGGAGACAGACACTAATGATATTCGGCTAATTCCGGGTTTCCTTATTGTCTCTGTCGCCCTGTGCTTCTCTCTTATTCTGTAGTTTTGCTATTACTTCGTATTCACCTTGGACTTACCACCACGTTAGCTGCCATTTTGATTGTTTTCCTGTTCCTTGCTCAATTTGAACTATTGTTCTTTTTTATGTATGATTACAGTGAAAGCCTGAAGTCCAGAAAATATTAAGCTCGAAAGGCCCTGTTAATATGCATTTGCACCATAGAAAGGAGACGAGCTCATTTATATGATAAAATGCATTATCTTGCAGAAATAGTGAGCATGAAGGTCATGCAACGTGAAGATGCCACGATGTTTCCCCAAGTTCAAGGATTGCATTTGGGAACTATATTTCCCCTGGGTTAGAGACTGCAGTTAAGTAGGCAGAGAATTAGAAGCTGATAAAGGAATTACTAATACTGCCATTTGTTTCACAAATTTCAATTAAAGGATTTAATATGATGGTTAAACTATAAATTACATTTAGTAAAGCCACGAGACTGGCATTTTCCTTAATTTAATATTTCTGCTTAATGCCATGAGGCATTAATCCAAGAGGTACTGGGTGGTCTCCCGTTCAAATGAAATCCCTGGTATTCATGACTTCTGGTTAAGCAAGAAACACTGTGCATGAGACTGGAGAGTGGAATGAAGTATTATGTTGTTTTTTTTGTTTTTGTTTTTGTTTTGTTTTTAGAATCCAGGATTTAAAATGATGCTATTACACTTGAAAGATTCAACAGATCTCAGAATGAATGAAACAAATGTTTGGATAAATCACCGCAATTTCTCTTTCATTAGCTTGAAAGTTGCCAGTGGAGTAGATTTTACTTTGGTAGGTTTCCAAACCAATAAGAATGAACATTTAAAGAAAAGGAACACAAAGGCACAAGTGTGTACCCTTAGTGTCACCAAATTAGAAAAGCTTTTAAAAAACAGTTTTGTGGAATCCATAGGGGAAATTCTGTGATATTTCCAATCAGATGAAGAGGGCTTATCTTGTTCAACCATGAGCTTTAGCAAAATTTCTCCAGTTTTTTTGTATTTTGCATTCACAATCTGTCAAAGGAAGGTCTAACTCCAAGTTAGTGTGTGTATGTGTACAAACTTATCTCCAAGTTCAGTTAGCTTGGGTTTTCATTTGAGTTGTCTTCAGGGAAGTCAGTCACATGGAAAGGTAAAGGCCTTTGAGCCAAGTGTCCCATGCTTGCTTTTACTTGAGGTCCAGAAAGTGTCCTGGTCATTCTAATCCAGATGCTATGAATGAGAAGACCAGAAAGAAGAAATGAAGGCGGGATACACGGAATGAGCCAACACTGATGATAATGAAAATAAGAATGAAATAGGAAAGAACATCGGGTCAGAATCTAGAAGAGCTTGTCAGACACCCTTATGTATCCTGCTCATACATGGGGGTTAGGAAGCTCTGAAAATTTGTTAGAGGTTTGATTTGGCAGGAAGAGTAACTGACACTAACGTGGTAACAATACTTTACCGAAAATTCTTGCATGGATGCCATTTCTCCTGGGACCAAATTCTTCATAGCCATTTTGTGGCCTTGAAATTTGGTTACTTTCTGCACCCTGGCCTTGTTTCTCTATTCCAGTTCCACTGACCCACTTTCAGGAACTCTACGTGTCTTGTTTCCTAAATTACTGCCTAACCCACCCAACCCCATTTGTCTTGCTTGCTCTTGTTCATTTTCCAGTTCTCCTTCTCTGAGAAGCCGTCCCTTTTCCAAGGATTAGTTTAGGGATCCTTGTTATATGCTCTCCTAACACTGTTGACACTCGTTACAGTTGTAGTTAGTTACTAACTTACTTAGTTATTTCTTTAATGTCTGTTTCCCTCCTGGGACTGGTATATCTACGAGAGTGGGGACCATTATCTCTCTTGTTTACATGTGTGTTGCATGGAAGGTATAAGAAAACAAAACAAAACAAAACACTACCTACATGAGTACTGAGCAAGGCAAAACCTGGTTTATGGGTTGGATTGTGACCTCCTCAAAGATATGCGAACATCCAACCCCTAGTACTTGTGAATGTGACCTTAATGGGAAGTACATTCTTTGCAGATTTAGTGTAGTTAAAATGAAGTCATTAGGGAGCATCCTAATTGAATATAACTTAAATTCTGATAAAAAAGATGAAAATACCACTTGAAATCAAAGATGCAGAAGGAGAAGTTCACATGACTACAGAGACAGAGATTGGAGTGATGTGTTTATGAGTCAATGAACGCCGTGAATCAATGACCACCAGAAGCCGACAGAACACAAGGAAGGATTCTACCCAGAGTCTCAGAGGGAGGATGCCCTGTGGACACCTGGATTTCAGACTTCTAGCCTATTAAATTGTGAAAGAATAAATTCCTGTTATTTCAAGCCCTCCAGATTATAGTACCTTATATGGCAGGTGCTAGGACACTAATACTTCCAACCATCGGAACTGGTACCAAAGGTTCCAGCTGAACTAGCAGCCGGTGGCACTGACTTCTGTGGTGATGGGCAATGGTACTCAAGACCAAGTTTGCTCTTAGAATTTGGGATTAGATCTAGCAGGTGAGGCATGTAATAAGTGAAGCTGAAGAGAGAGAGAGAGAGCGAGAGCGAGAAGAATTTCAGAGGCAGGGCATCCATGAGAATAGCTGATAGTAATAGTTAACTTTTAGTGGGTAATTGTTTATGCCAACATCATCGAAGATTTATTCCCATAAATAACTTATGAGGTAGGTCCTCTTATCTTTATTTGTAGATAAAGAGAATGGGGAAGAATAAGATCGTGAAATGGCAGGGGCCTCATTTGAACCCAGGCACATATGAAGGACAGACAGCAGGGAAAGACATCCCAGAAATCACCACTTGGTGTAGAGCTATTTAGTTCCCAAAAATATTAATTAAGGATTCATCTGGGTCAAACTGTTCCACGGGATGTATACTGAGATTAAGCTGATTTCAAAGCTGTTATTGACGCATAGGTATATGCTTTCTATTTTTAAGCTTGTTTTGACAACAGTGTCAATCTGTCTACATGTTTCATAACCCCTTCGGCAATGTGGTGTGATATTGTCATGATAGTCAGAATCTTGGTTTTATATCTGTCTCATTAAAACCCAGAAGTACTTATGACATTCTAGTGCTGACTCCTTCCTCTTTTACAGGTACCTCTTCTGCTTCCAAAGTAGGTCAACCAGTAGCCCAGGCTCAGAGCAGGAGAGTATGTAGAGGAATCAAATGCTGGAAGGAATTCTGATGGAGGAAAAGATCATTAATTCTTCCTCTAGAGAGAATAGCATCTCTCAGAGATGAAATCTGTCCTTGAAATTCCCATGAGAAAGAGAATCCATTGAGTCTCCAAGTGCAGCCCATGAGACAGTGGAAACAGGGCAGGGTAGCCAGCAAGTCTGAGCTCCACACCTTTCTCTTCCACTTTATCCCCCAGTTTCCTGAGGCTCCCTTATTTCCTCATCTGTGAAATGGAGGTAACACTGTATTACCTACCATCACAGTTTTTTGAGGGACAAAAATGAGAACATGGAGAGGATGGTGTTTTTTCACTCAGGGCAATTGCACTGAAATAATTCTATCAGGAAGGAGCACTTCTTCTCTCATTTAGGTAGGTAAACATTTATATTATTGTATCCCGGGGATTTTTCATTTGCTTTTCCAGATTCTTTTGCTTTCCTTTTCTTTCCTTTCCCTTCCTTTCTTTTCTCTTCTCTTCTCTTTTCTCCTTCTGCCCACCCTCCCCCCTCCCTCCCTTCCTCTCTCTCTCTCTCTTTTCCACCAATCACAGTCTCTTGAATCTTCTCCAGTTTTCACCTGCTGTATCCCAGGCAGAGGCTCAAATTGCACAGGGAATCCATACTCTGTTGCACAGACCAGGTATGTCATACATGTACACATTGAAAAACATACTCTTTACAGAAACTCTTTGTGCATTTTGTTCTAAGTGGTTCACTAGATCTCTAGGTCAGTTTTGGGTATGACAGTAATTTGCACAGCTCATTTTTTTCTTCTTAGATATACTACTTGAACTTTCCTTTCCTTTAATTTGATTTTGGTAATTTTTTTCTTGTTAAGATCATCTCAAATACTAATGCCATTATCCCAAAACATAGACAGTACTCTTTCAAAATATTATAATGATTGTCCTTAAAAAAAAGTGTTCATTATTCCAATCACAAGTGTAAGTAATCTTATTAATGATCTCAGGCACGTTACAGAAATGTCAACATGTGGGTGTTGACAACTGATGGTAATAATAATAATTATAAATAATAAATTAAAAAAATAAAATAATAATAATAAAAAAAATTAGTGCCAATTCAACTGAGGTCACCTCATGGGCCAGACACTGGGTTCAGTTCTTTTTTACATTTATCATAGGCATCCTCAAAATAATTCTGCTAAGTGGGCATGACTATTCTTATTCTGCACAGGTGAAAGCAGAAGGGATCATAAATTAAATTGCAGAAAGATTGTTCAAGCCATATAGGTCTAGGGACTCAACAGCTAGTGTTTTATCCTGTGCCTTCAATGTGTCCTAGGGAGGCTATGGCCCATTAAGGACTGAGCAGACCCGGTTTTGGAACCTGTATGGAATTGGTGCATCAGAACACTGTAGAGTCTTTCCTCCAATATCTGTAAAAATTTGCTTCCTTGCCCTTTACAGTAGCTGTTACATCCATCTGCTCGCAATGAATTTCTTAATCACCTCTGGTGATGTGATTCTGACTCCTTAAGTATTTTGTCCTGGGCGCCACGGGGAATGCTTATTGTGATAACATCTGCTCACCCTCTTCTTCCTGGTAAACTCTGAGGCAGAGAATTCACTGGAGGGCTTTTAGCACTGTCTACCTTTTCTGGGTGTGAGGAAAGTTGGCCATCTGTCAGTGGCCGTGGAGTACCCTTCATCAACCTCTTGCATTTACTTTCTTGGACTGAGTGCTCACTCTTACCCACTCTATTTACTATAGTGATTTTTGGCCTCTCCTTACACACATGGTTAAGAAATTATAATTCCTCCAGGAAGGAATAAGGCTGCGCTTTCCAGCAAGGCAAAGGATATATGCCACTGTCATGGGACTTTGGTTTTCAAAAAGACAGTTTTATTATTTGTGCTTATTGTAGTATCAGTTGTCTTTGAACTTATCGCAATAGGGCATGGCCCTCAGAATTATAGTCTACGCAAATGTAGGTAAGGAGTATCTCTCTGGTCACTCCCTCCGCCTTCCTGGAAGCTCAGCATTTTGAGCTGAATAAATCAGAAAGCTGGGATTGTGTCTTGAGCCGAGGGGTTGGCTTTTTATGATGGTTGACTCTTAGTCAGTCTGGCATCTGTTGCTCTCTTCATTTTCGATTCTTTGAATTTCCTCCCCCATATTATTTTAAGAGTTAAGTGTCCAGATGGATCCTAAGTTCCTTTCTCCACACCTGGCTTCCTGAGCAAGCAACGAGTTTTTGCTTTTTCAGTGGGCGCGAACCGTGTCTCTTGGCCTGCTTTCTGTAATACCCAACACTTTTTCCTTTCTCTGGCTTTAATGGTCTCATTAAGGATCTCAGAAATGGTGGCTCTCAAATATTATTTATCCAAGTACCATCAAGGTTTCAGTGGGAAAGGGGCTGAGAGAAATGGAAAAACAGTCTCCGATTTCTATTCACCTTCAGCCAGCTTGTCACGCTGCCCTTTGAAAGATGGCTTCGTAATTAATACGGGCAATGGACAGGCTCGCAGGACCATAGGCTGCCCGGGCAATCCACTTAATGCTTTTTTACTGCTAATAAGACATAAATATGGCTAATAGTAGCATTTTCAGAGTGTACTAATGAAACACAATTTCTGAGTGTGATACGAATTTTATCTAATTAGTAGCTTTTAAAATACCTTCAGACCTGTTTTCAAAAGGAATCTGAGACACTGAAAAGAGATTCAGGAGCCAGAGACCCCAAATGGCTCAAAACTCTACAGACAGCGTGAGGTCAATTTCCTGGGAGGCTCAGGAGACCCCTCTTCCAGGAAACTTGATTGAGCATGTAAGTTCTCTAATATTTTTCCTTCAGTAGAACCATACCCTGGACTCCTTACGGGACTACTTCTTTCCATTGATGAGCCAGAAAAACAACAAACAAAACTAAGTTAGACCTTTTCTTCAGCTTGAGGTACTCATAGTTCCTGACACTTTTTCATGGCACAGCAGATCACAGAGCCTGAAAAGAGCTAGCTAGCCCACAGTGCCGAAGATGGAAGAGGCTAGGCCTCCAGCTAGAGCCTGCAGTCGCTAATGCCTCTCAGTGATCTCCACTCTCTTTAGCTAAATCTGCTACATGCCTTTTAGCTAATTTGCCTTTCTTCCCTTCTTTTTCTTCTTCCTCTCCCCCTCTCCGTCCCCCTCTTATTTCTTGGTTAGTTTGCTTTTTCCTTCCTCCTTTCTCCATACCTGTGTGTGTGTGTGTGTGAACCTCAGACATGAACAATTGAGCGAATCAGATTTTTCAGTCCATGATTAATTTTATTTAATTTTATTGATTTTACGTTATTTTATTTTATTATTTTTCCCTTTGTTGCCCATCTTTATGTTCCTCTGTCTACCTTCCACAGGCACCCGCTCCAGAACGCTTAGCGGGTTTTCAGTGAAGACCGCACGGTTTCGTTGGGCAAGCGCGTCTTCTTTAATTTATGTAAAGGGTGCTATGCTGCAAGACTCATTTTGCTTCATTTGTTTAATCAATCCTGTTGTTGAAAAGACTCAGGATCGTTGCTGTTTGTCTGCCCCATCATCTCCTATCAAATATCTGCCCCACAGTTTCATTTCTCATTCCTCTGTGGATGGGATCCAGGTTGCTTCAGACTTTGTTAGCATAAGCAATATTTTAAGGAACCTCCTCATACCTGCCTCCTCATCTTCCCAGGAGAGAGCTTCCCTCCTGAGGAATAAGATAGCTAAGGTTGTAGGTAGGATCATCTTGAATTTCACCAAGTTTCACCATTTCCCCCTTAAAAATGTCTTCTTTACTAGCAATGAATAACAATTCTGACTTAGCCACAGGTTTGCTCGTGCTTGATGTTCTCTGAACATCAGCCCAAAGTTCAGGATCTTACCATCTAAGTCAGGCCCAAGGGAGTGTGAGACTCCTTGGATGTGGTCCATTAAGTATGATTCTTTGAGTAGAATGTCTCTTGATCCCTGGAATTACAGAAAGAAGCTATTTGTCCCCCACCTGTGCAACATTCAGGGTGGGACAGGCATAGGGTGACCTCTGTAGACATTATTATTTTAAAAAGGGGATGGGGTGCCTGGCTGGTACAGTCTGTTAAGTGTCCAACTCTTGGTTTCAGCTCAGGTCATGATCTCAGGGTCGTGAGATGGAGCCCCACATGGGGCTCTGCCCTCAGCACAGAATCTACTCCAGGTTCTCTCCTTCTCTCTCTGCCCCTCCTCTCCATTCTCTCTCTCTCTTTTAAATAAATAAACCTTTCAAAAAGGGAAAAAATGGGAGACACAGTCACTGGATCTAACGATTATGAGATACACCTAGGCGAGGGTAGGAGCTTCCTGTTTTAGAGCTCTGTTATACTTTGGCGAAGGAGTTATTCATTATTCACGGTTTTGGCCACAGTCTCTAGGCACTCAATGCCACTCTCTGAGTTGTGAGTTCATTTTTAGAAAGTTAGCTTGTGTTTGCAGCTGACTAGTGTCTTTGGTTTGTCTCCTGGTTGTAGATTTTGGGGGCCCTGAGGCATCTTTTCCTTTTGTGCTGTCTCTGTCCCTTTCAGTCCAAGTAGTAGATGTTTTGGCATCTAACATAGTCTTAAAGACCTCGTGGGTCTCCTGGGCGTGCTTTTTGAAGTTCAGGCCATTAGACAAAAGCATGCTGACAAATCTCTCCAAAGTAAGCCCTGTTCTACTTTGGGCTTCCGTTGAGGACCAGGTTCTTGAGCTTCTTGGAAGCTCTGCTAGTTGAATTAAAGGACTTGTGAGTCACACCCTTGAAAACTGAAGAGCCCTTTTGTCCTGCAGAATGACCCTCTGAGGCCCCACCTTTGATATTTCTACTGATTTTTTTTTTTTTTTTTAATATTGCTTACTCCCTCAGCTTCAGCTTCACTGAGAGTGTCCTGGATTTGATCTTTGCTCAGAGCTATCTCCTAGATTTAGGATTGTTTGCCATCTTATGGGGCTGGGAACCTTTGAAACTAGCAAGTTCTGGTTCTTTCTGTATAATGGTCCTTTCTTCAGCTAATCTCTGCCCTCTCAGATTTTACTCTAAGCAGCGTTTCTGCGGAATTTTCACCAGTCTGGCTGGAAATCTTAGCTAGATCATTTCATGCACGAAGTATATTTGTAACTTCCACATTACTTCTGGTTACTGTTGTCCAACTTTCTGTCAGGACATAATGAGGGTCTCCTTTCCTCCAGTATCCAGTAAGATATTCCTCATTTTCTTTTAAGCCCTCACTGGCAACCTGCTTAAAGTCCAAAATTCTACAAACAGTCCAATTAGGCAATTTAGACTTTTACTAATGCTCTCTTCAAAGTCCTTTACCTGTCCAGTTTCTGCCCACCATCTCTCCCATATAGGCTTTTGTTATGACACATCTTACCTTTGGTACCAAAATCTGTATTAGTTATTTGTCACTACAGAATAAATCACTGTAACATTTAGTGGGATGAGACAAGAAACATGATCTTACACCCTCAGAGCTGGGATCCTGGCAGCACCTTAGCCAGGTGGTTCTCTGTCAGGTTTCAGGTAACCCCCAGGCCAGGGTTGCAGCGACTTCAAAGCCTGGGAAATCGGCTTCTAAGCACGTTCACATAATTGTTGGTAGACCTCAGTTCCTCACTGAGGTCTGGAGACTTATTGAAATCTTGTCATGGAAATCTCTCTGGAGGACTGTTCACAACATGGCTGCCTGCTTTCCCCAGAGCAAGACATGAAAGACAGAGAGGGGGAAAAAGGTAGGGAGAGAACTCAGGATGGAAGTCACAGTCACTCATAGCCTCTCCTCAGAAATATTTTCTCAGCTATGCCGTGTGCTATTGGTTACGCAGACCAGCTGTGACCCAGTGTGGGAGAGGACTACGCAAGAGTGTGAATACCAGGAGGTAGATTTGTCATTGGGAACCATCTTGTAGTAAGACTATCACAATGACTCCATCTTGTCAACACTATTATTAAACAATCCATTGTTTCCCCCATTGATTCCGAGTTATTATCCCCAGCATAATGTTTACATAGGTATGGGTTAATTTCTGACTTTTTAGTTTTGTTTCATTTGTTTCTTTTATTACTTGTGATACTTCAGTGTGTTACCATTTGTAACCTTTCTATAATTTGTCTTATTACCTGGAAGGGCATAAGGAAGTAGATGGTTAAGCAGCAGGTCCAAAGTTTTTTCTATCCCATGGGGATGCCCCTGGGAAAGAAAGAAGGTGCGGACTCAGTAGAATCCGTTTGTAATTTTGCTGATGGCAAATGTGATAAACAATTAATGGTTTTTTGCTAGTAGGAGAGTTTAGCAGGATGTCTGGTTGTCTAGGATTATTTAAGGTAAGTAAGCTTGAGATCTATGGATTTAAGGGGCACAGCTCCCCGGAAAAGGTCACATAAACTATGTAAGCCTCTGACTTTGCCAGATGAGTAGATATTTCCAACCAACTTGGCAAATAGATGATCAAATGTTGAGGCTTCCTTTGATTCTGTTTAGTTGTTTTTTTCCAACAAGAATACTTTATTGCTGGTGTTGCCCATGGGAGACACATAGTATCTGTTTGTCTTTTGTCATGTTGAAGTTGTTGACAATCAATTTTTCACTGCCTAGATCAATCAGTTTCTTTAGGATTGCAAAATGGTGGAATTCTGTCATTCTTTCTTCATTTATTAACTGAAATACTTCTACAAAAAGAAAGTTCCCTTCATTTACTATTTGATATTCCACTGGTGTAGTTCTTAAAGGAAAGACAAGATAAATGCTTTAGTCTTTTGTTTTATTAGTTTAAAAAATGACTTGGTTTGCTATCATCTTTCAGGTTCACCTATTATTATTATTTTGTCATGTTTTTATGAGGTCATGGACTTAAACATATTTTAGGTATTGTAATCCACTGTGGATATTGTCCTTATTGATGCTGGAGTCATACCATATTTGATCAAACTTATCGGCTTGGCTCTTGAGCCCTCCATATGTGATTCTGATATTCTTTACCAGTTCGCTTTCCATTAGGTACAACAAAATGTTCTAAACTCATCTTGTATATTTCTGCTCCGGACTGGAAATCAGCTATTTCTTGAAGATATTTAACTTCCTTTCTAGAGAAGTGGTGTTTAGAACTCATAATCTGAGTGTGAAGGTTCATATTGTTCACTGGGTTTCTCCAGTTTTGCAAAAAAATGTGTTTTTAAATTTCTCTAATGAATAGTTGAACACTACATCAAAAACTAATGATGTACTATATGTTGGCTAATTGAACATAATTTTTAAAAAAGAAAGAAAACACTTTCTCCTTTTTATAAATGGAGTCTTGGCCTAATTTTAGTTGGTGTTTCTAGTAATATGAATAAGCTTGAACATTTCTTATGTCCAAGGGCCATTTCCTTTTCTTTGAGTAGTCTGTTCATTTCACTAGCTTATTTTAAAATAACATTGTTGGAGGGGCGCCTGGGTGGCTCAGTGGGTTAAAGCCTCTGCCTTCCGCTCAGGTCATGATCCCAGAGTCCTGGGATCGAGCCCCGCATCAGGCTCTCTGCTTGGCAAGGAGCCTGCTTCGCTTCCTCTCTCTCTGCCTGCCTCTCTGCCTACTTGTGATCTCTGTGTGTCAAATAAATAAAATCTTAAAAAAAAAATAACATTGTTGGGGACGCCTGGGTGGCTCAGTGGGTTAAAGCCTCTGCCTTTGGCTCAGGTCATGATCCCAGGGTCCTGGGATCGAGCCCCGCATCGGGCTCTCTGCTCGGTGGGGAGCCTGCTTCCTCCTCTCTGCCTGCCTCTCTGCCTACTTGTGATCTCTGTCTGTCAAATAAATAAATAAAATCTTTAAAAAAAATAACATTGTTGGACTTTAACTTCTCTAGTTTTTGAAGTATTTTATACCAGTAGTTCTCAAAGCATAACTTGCGGAGCTGAGGGTTCCCCAAGACTGCTTCAGGAAGTGTGTGAAGTAAAGGATGTTTTCAGAATACTAAGATATTATTTGCTTTTCCACTGTTACTATGAGTATACAATGGAATTTTCCACAGGTCACATGACATGTGACATTGCAACAGAAAGAACACAGAAACAGCCGTCTACTAAGCTAGGCATTTTTTAAAATTAAAGAGATGTAAAGCAATGACAATCTTCCTGCAAGTTTTTTGTTGTTGTTGTTTTAGTATTTTTGTAATCAAGTCATCAGTTTTGAGTTGTATAGGACATCAGATTTTTGCCAATAACACTAGATACAAAGAGATAACTAAGAAATATTCTTAACTCCTGAGGAAAAGAATTTTGAATTAGTATTGTACATCCTATTAAACTATCACCATTTGTGAAAAAAATCTTCAGACCCTCAAGACATCAGGAAGATTAGCTGAAAGGTTCTTCTTAAAAGCCACTGGATGAGGGTTATGGGGAGAGTTATGACGTGAATTATGACGTGAATGCCTTTGCTAAATTGAAGTGAGCAGAACAATGTGTGGGATACAGAGGAAGGCATGAACACCTCTCATGGGGAGTAGGCTCCGCCAAGTGTTTTTGGCATGCATTTTGGTAATTACATCATGCTGGTGATCCACATTCACATTTATTCTTTCTGTCATATAAATGATCTATTGCTTACTTTCTACTTAAGCAGATCTTTTTTTCCCCCCACAGAGGAAGGGTTTGTGTATTTAACTTTTGGATATTTGGGGAAATCCAGTTTGGCCAATACTGGGTTCAGACATGTCCTGATGAACAGTGATCCCCCACTCCATGAGGCTATGATCACATGGGAACAAGTGGAGACTTTGACTGCTTTTGTGTCTGTCCTAATGACTTAGTGTAGCTTGTCCTCTAATTCCACACTCCTAACTCCAGAGCTACCTCCCTAAACTTTGAAAAAGAACCCTGTAGAGAGACACTGCTGTGAAAATATTAGATTGCTTCTGAAAACCTGCTTCTCCAGGACCTGATCCCTGCAAGGTTAGCTTCATTGTTATGGAAAATAGCAGTTACACATTAAAGATTTCCAGCAGTCCCAGGCTGAGGATGCCTACTCTAGCAGCACTGTGGGAAATGCAAAGAAAAACAGTCATCAGTTACTGTAGTAATCAAACATTATTGTGCAAAAGCTTGGGAACAGCCTTGGGAACCCAAGTGTATGGGCTTCAAGATGCATTCCACAGCTGTGCCCTCAATTCTCTTCATGTCTTTCCCCATGGCTGAGGAGAGAACAAACTCATCTGGGCGCAAGGCTGGCATCTTCTTTACCTAGGAGATAAACTAATACTGGGGGGATTTCTTCCCCTCCAGCAACTCGTCCTCCCCTGCAGTTTAATTTGCATTTGTATTACTCATTTGGTTGTTATTTATAAAGCAGCAGAGATTAGGTTTCTGAGTAAAGTTGGATTTGGTGCTGAAGTTCATAACTACTTTTTAAAAATGAAATTTCTTAAGCCCAAATAAGGGAGAATTGTTCCTAGAAAGATGCTGACCTGGTCTTAGGATGGAATATTCTTCCTGTGCAATTCTGAATGTGGTCATTATACTCCACTTCTTGGGTACTGGTACCCCGTGAAACTAGAAGCATCATTTTGGAGGTACAAAATGATTGAAAGTGAGCAAGTATTTCTAGAATTATCTGTTTTTATTGAAGTAGAAGAGGGAGTTTTAAAATCTGGCTAGTTGGCAGCTTCAGAGAAGGACATTGGCCAAGTCAACCAGTGAGATCTCATGCTTAGTCTTGTGCTCCCCCCAACATTGCCCAAACCGAGAGATAGATTTGCAAATGTCAGATCTTGAAGTATTAATTTACAGTGGGAGATTCTCCTTGATTGGTTCTTGAACACTTAAGTCCATTATCTTGAGCATTGTTTTCTGGAATGCAACTTTATCTAGATTAACTGGAATCCAGGTGTAGGGTTTGGACTATTTTTGCAGGATTTGAGCAAGGAACAGAAGGGTCCTCTTTCACTTATAGGGAGCGTTTGTCTTCTCTTAGAGCAATGTGGAAACAGCTCTCACCTGCACTTGCATTCTGGCTTTCCTCTGACCTTCACTTCCATGTAGATTTCACAATTATTTTGCTACTTCAAAGGATGGTTTTCAGCTTTTCACCAGTAATGCTACACTCATGTCCTCCTAGGTCTGTATCTTTAAAGAGTTAATTCATTTATTTTATGTGAGAGAGAGAAAGAGAGAGAGAATGGGAGGAGGGGTAGAGGGAGAGGAAGAGAATCTGAAGCAGACTCCATGCTAAGTGTGGACCCTGAGGTGGGGCTCTACCTCATGACCCCGATATCATGAACGGAGCGGAAACCAAGAGTCAGCTGCTTAACCAGCTGAGCCACCCAGGTGCCCCTAGGTTTGTGTCTTAGGTAGACAGTCCATGGTTAAGTACTCCAAGGAAACCTGGCTGGCTTAATTCTAACACATGCTACCGAGAGGCTTTGAATTTATTATCATGCTTTTCTGATTGTAGTTTTCACATCTATAAATGGATATCATATTAGTAATGATCTTATCTCATGGGGCTGCGCTGGGATCAAATGAAATAGTTCTTGTGAAGCACTAAGTATGTGTGGCATGCAGACTTCATGGTGGTGCCAATTATCCTCACATCCTGGTATTCATGTTTTATGTAGCCCCTCTGATACTCAGTAGAGCTGAGATGTGTAAAACTCCAGGATATTGTGGACATGGTGGGGTATCATTTCTGAGGGTAGATCATAGAAGACATTGTAACTTCCATCTTACTTTCTTGAGTCACTTGCTCAGGAGGAAGTCAGAGGACACTCAAGTAACCCTCATGGAGAGGTCCAAGTATGGGAACCCATAGTTCCTGCCAATAGCTCTGTCATTGAGCCATATTGGAAGTGGATGCCTGCAACCTCATGAGAGATCCTCAGCAGAATCACCTTAATAAGCCCTTCCTGAATTTCTGATCCACTGAAACTATGAGATAATATTGGTTTGTTGTCTTTTTAAAAATTCTTAAAAAAGATTTTATTTATTTATTTATTTGTGTGTGTGTGAGAGAGAAAACACAAGCAGGGGGAGCAGCAGAAGACAAGGGAGAAGCTGTTTTCCCTCTGCACAAGGAGCCCGATGTGGGGCTTGATCCCAGAACCTCGTGGTCACAACCTGAGCTGAAAGCAAACACTTAACCAATTGAGCCACCCAGGTGCCCCGCTTTGTTGTCTTAACTTGCAGAGTTTTGGGGTAATTTGTTATGTGGTGATAAATATACAATATAGTATAAAGGTACTCAATAAATTGTAGAAATTATTATTACAGTCTAGTCAATCAGAGGACAGTTTCTTTCTGCTCTTGTTTTGATGTGGGAAAAGTGCCAAAATAATCAGAGACAGCTGTTCAAACATTTTGGTGTGGGCCATTTCTCTACATGGCTGATTCATCTTTCTGGATGCAGTAGTGTTAGCCTCACTTATCTTGTGATACCTTCATATAGTTATTTGAATACTGGCTGCACCATTTAATTATATAGACACATCAGATTAGCAAACAGTTTCAGGATAAAAAATGTTTTAGGATGAATGTAAAAGAAACCAGAAATAGAACATTTAATGCAAAGCCCTTTGTTTCTTGTTGAATGTTCTGAGGTTAGGTTTTCCAAATGGATCATGGTTATGAGACTTAAATTAATGGAAACCGAACGAAGTTAAGATAAAGAATAGCCTTATTGATTTATATTTCAATTAATACTTAAACTTTTATGGTCATTTGGAAAATTGGTTTATCTGTGAAGTGTAACTAGGTTCAATATTGAGTGAATGGGCAAAAGATTTTGCCCACAAATACATCCAAGGATATATTCCCGACCTTGGGAGACTGGATTATAGAGGAAACCAGCCCTTGGGATGTCATCCAGCTATAACTTCATGTTCCCTCCAGCCTAACCGACAGGGACATTCACACAAGAGCTTCAGACAAAAGCTGCTCACAATCATGGTGCCACAGGATAATCAGTGGTCTCGAGGCAGGAAAATTGGTTCATATTCTTTTTTCTTTCTTAAAGATTTATTTATTTATTTTAAAGAGCGGACAGAGATAGCAAGAGAGACCGCTAGCAGGGGGCAGGGAGAGGGAGAAGGAGGCTACCTGCTAAGCAGGGAGCCTGAAGTGGGGCTTGATCCCAAAACCCCCCATTGTGATCTGAGCTGAAGGCAGATGCCTAACTGAGTGAGCCACCCAGGCACCCCTAGGTTCATATTCTAACCCAACTTTTCCCAAACTGTGTGGCTTTGAGGAGATTAACCTCTGTATGAGCTTTCTTGTATGAAACTAGAGTAGTAATTGCCTCACCAATCCTTAGGTTTAAATAATGCGATGTGATGATAATGTGATTATGTGTATTCAGTGCGTGACCTGGCATGGAAGCAGAATTTGAAGGTGAACGAAGAGAGGTTTGAAGTCGCCAAGGAAATCACCTTGTGCACATACTTGCCTTTTGAGTGAAAGATTTTTCTGTTGGGTTTCTTACCATAGAGTGTGCAGTTCATGTGAAGTCAATTTCTCAGGTTTCTTTGTGTGTCCTGATTGCTTCCATGGAGTTTAGTTTTATCTCCACTTATAAGCACCAGTTGTCCTGCATCGCAATAATACCTTACTAGTCTCTGGTCTCTACTAGGTTATAAAGCTCTTTTGGGGGAGGAGACTCCATCTTATTTATTTATTATTTAAAAAAAAATGCTCAAGACTTGGCACAGAGTAGGTTCTTAATAATTTGATGAGGAAGTAAATGTCACAGATTTTTAAACTAAAGTCTTACTCTTGGAACCATGGACACTGCTCTGAAGTTTCTCCAGCCCAGAGGGCATGCAGCAATAGTTAATTTAAAAAAGAAAGAAGCAAAGGAAGTGGGAGGTAGGTGAAAAGAATGTGAATGTTTCTGTAGAAACATATCACTGTTCTTAGTGACCTTGAACTGAGTCTAATTATGTGGGATTTAATCAATGCAGATGAATAAGGCCTTTATAGAAAGCTTCAAAAGCCTCGTGCTTTCAAGAACTGCCATAAGGATTTTTTAATAAATGTGCAGATTGCCCAGGGAAAGGGACTTCCCCAATAATTAACCCTCACTCTGGATTTTGGCATAAACTCTTTGCAGCAGTTAATGTATATGCAGTTTTTTAGGCTGAGTGGAGATATACGGGAGAAGAAGAGAAGGCACTGGCTTGCAGTGATACACAATACCAGACATGAGAGTCAGAGGTGGGGGAGAATAGGTCTGTCTGCAACCTACATAACTTGGTAATGAAATGCAGACTTATCTCCTTTAATCAGATGTTGCTGAATGTCAGATAATCATGTAATTCATTAAGAAAGTAAATTATATCGAAGACAAAACCTTTTCCCTTGCACAAGTCACTGAAAAGGGCCAAGGCTAAAGTATTAATGAAAACATACATTATATCCTTAATAAATAGTAAAGTGACATTGCCTTCAGCATTATTTACTGAGATAGTGGTCCTGGGAACACAGCTGTCAGCAAAGTGAAGGGAACCAGGAAAAAGAATTTACTGTTTTAGTTCCTTCTCCCAAAGGTATTATTTTAAAAAGGACATTAGTTCTTCAAAATGCTCTCCAAAATTATCTTCCGGTTTCAAAGAAGTTTGGAGAATATTCAGTACCAAAACTGTTCTTTTCGAGAGACAATGGATCTTTCTCTAATATCACATGGTTTTTTAAAAAAATTAATCATTACAAGAGCAATATAGGCTCACTCTAGGAAAAACAAACAAGCAGACAAATAAAAACAAACAAGTTCAGAAGAGATTTTTTTTTTCCCCCAGTTGCCGAATTCTACTCAAGAATAAAAAACAGCTGGGGGCGGGGCGCCTGGGGGACTCCGTTGGTTAAGTGTTCACCTTCAGCTCAGGTCGTGATCCCAGGGTCCTGGAATGGAGCCCCAAATCAGGCTCCCTGCTCAGTGGGAAACCTGCTTCTCCCTGCTTCTCCCTGCAGACAGACCTTCTCCCTCTCCCACTCCCACTGCTTGTGTTCCCTCTCTTGCTGTCTCTCTCTCTCTCTCTGTCAAATAATAAATAAATAAATAAATAAATATATAAACAAAATAATTAAAAAAAAAACAAACCAGCAGGAGTGAGACACACCAGTTACTTCATATTCCACATATAGACCCAAACAGTTGGACTTAGGAGTCAGTCAGCCGGGAGCGAATTCTGGATAATAATACTGAGACTTTGGGTAAGTTAAAAGATATTTAACACCTCCATAACTCAGCCTTTATTAGTGAAATTGTGAATAGTGAAATAATAATAGTGAAATAATAGTGAAACAATAATATCAACTTTATAGAGCGCTATAAGGCTTAAATGAACTAATACAGGTAAAGATTTTTTTTTTTTAAACTGAATATATAACAGACCTATTTCTCTGGAAGTACTGTAGATTGGTCTTATTGATTTTAACAGTTGCATAGAATTTAATTTTATGAGATACAAAAGTTTCAATATGATTTTAAAAGTATAATTTAGAGCGGAACATGTTTTTTTAAAAGCATGGCATGAAACTCTGAAAGCATAAAAGAAATGATTTAAATACATAGAGACGAAGATTTATGAACAGGGACAAACCTCACGAACAATGTTAGAAGACAAATGGCAAAATAGGAAGAAAGCTGTAATTCGTAGAAGAAGACCTAACTTCTTTAAAATGTGAAGAACTTTTCCAAATAAATATGAGATTAACTTAATAAATTGAACAAAGACTAAGTACCTCTGAAATAAACATACCCACTGCCAATCTGCAAATCAAGAGCCAAGAAACTGTCCCTTTCCTATAAAGTTAGTGACTATCAGAAGGACCTTAATACACAGAATTACTAAGTATGGATAAGAAAATGGGACTATTAGTGCATTCTTTGTGTAATTAAGTTGTTCTAATTTTTCTTGGAGTGCAAAATGTGAACTTGAATTAAAATGTAAAAAGTGAGCATGCTGTTTGGACCAGGAATTCTACTTCTGAGATGCTACTTGTCTACTGATATGCTTGTACACATGAAGAGATTTATGGGTAAGCATGTTATAGCATTTTTTTGTACTCCTGAAGAAATGGACATAGAACATGGAAGGTTCAGGAAAGTCCTGTCACTCACCAGATCTTCTCCACTGGTTCCCCAAAAGATGGAGCAGAGTGACAGCCCTCTGGAGGGGTGCAGTGGCACAGAACCCTGAACACTCCCAGACACTGCTCTCCTGAGAAACAGAAGCCTGAAGGGGCTTGTAGAGGGGTGGAAGTCTTCCTGTCCTAGGACCCAAGGTAAGATCCATGCTTCTGGGGGAGCAAGGGAAGTCATAGTTGGCTACCTGGAGGAGGGAGAGGAGACTTTCCTGTCCCCCGCCAACAAAGGATGGGGGGCATGAATGCTGGGAAAGGCCCACCCACAAGACCCTGTTGCCCTTGGTTTGATTGAGGCTGAACTATGGGGACTCCCGGCCCCCACATGTCTCCAGCACCAGTAGGCTCCTGCTGGGCAGGGGCAGGGAGAGGAGGGAGCTACCCTTGCAAGCAGAGAGGCAGGGATTCCTGAAGGGGGTGTCAGGACCCTGGACCAAAACCTAGAGCCCACTAAGACAGGAAGACCAGGTAGCAGTGGCCAGAGGATTTCAGATGTATGGAGCACAGAAGATAACCTAGCACCAAAAAACCAAAACTCTGCTCAATTTCTCACCAGACTGACCCAATCCCTAACCCCACAGACTGGACACAGGTGAAGAGAGAAACAAGAAACTTTGCAGATAGGCCAACAGAAATGATCCAAATGGAACCGGATGAGAAAAGGAACAAGGGCTCTCCCTGGATGTTGGGATCTAGGAATTTAAGATGATTTTATTAAATCATATATGCTTGATAAAGAATTCTACCTTGGCATTGTTCCCCGATTTTGTTTTGGAGCTATTGAATGATGGCATTGGACGGATGTTCAGTGGGTGAGTTCCTAACACACCATGGGGGGAATCACAAATTCCTAAAGACATTAGAAGTTCCTTTAAAACAAGATGGAACCCATCATAATGAATTGCATAAAAAGTTTGCTAACGTTTATCTCTAATCTCTGCTGTGACTAATGCCCACAACAAGGACATAATGCTTTCTTACCAACTGTGACTCTATAGCATCCCTTTGGAATTTTATTGTTCAAACAAATCTATCCTATACAGAGAATATGCGTACAATATTTTGTATAGCCATTTTCCTTTATTAGGTCATTTGTTCTAGAACCTACAACCATTTTTGCCTTCGTTTCCCCTAAATACTTGGCAGGAAGCAATAAATCACTCCTACTCTGAACGATGAAACTAAGGTTGAAAGAGCTTGTAAATATTTTATGTTAAAGAGAGACAGGGGAGAAAATCCCTCAATTTGTTGTCGTTGACTAAACTGTGAGGGTTGCTCAATTTTTCATCTTAGCAGCTTATTTTTTCCCTGGGTCAATGACTACTTGCAGAAAAGAGTATGGCTATATCTGCCCAAGGAAAAAATCTGATCTGAATACCGGAATTCCACTGATACATGAGGAGATATTGGTCTCCTGTTTATAGTTGATATTTTCCACATTAAAGATGAAACAGCTGCCAATTGAAATTGCAGCCCTCCAGCAAAACCCCACGGCATTAGAAAAACGCCTATACTCCTGGCACTCTCCCGCTGTCAGCGTCGGCACTCACCTTTCTTCCCGCATTTTATTATAAATGTTTTGACCAGGATTTACAACGTGGAAGCAAGAATTCACCTGTTCCCTGTCACCAAACACTACACTGATTGAGAAGACTGAAGGAAATCAGAGCTGAAGCTTGGTCTCTGAAGAATGATTTTGCTTGGAAAGGATCCCAGCCCGTCATTTCTAGCAGCCATGTGGTACAGTGGTTAGACTCACATATCCACACAGGCCTGATTTTAGATGGCTGGCTTCCCAGTTTCTTAGGAATAAGATCTACAGCCAGTTATTTGGCATCAGTGAGCCTCAGTTTCTCATATTTGAAACTGGGGTAAGATATACATCTTACGGAGCTGAGGTGAGGGTTATAGGAAGTGTTGCATGAGTATCTTTTGGCACTATCCTTGGGTCAAGTATTTATCTGATATTGAAGTAAAGAACTAAGTTCATGTTCTGGCCTAAAGATTAGGCATGCGTCTCAGGTTATAAAAAGTACTTGGCTGGAGGGGTGGCTGGGTGGGATAGACCCAAATGCAGTGGGCAGACTGAGAGCTGGCATGGCTGAAGAGCCTGTTGACAGGAAGTAAGTGATTGTGTGATTGTCCATCAACAGCAGAGAAGTCTGGTAGGAGAAGGCAGGGCCCAGACAAAGGACGATGGTCAGAAACACGTGAGTGATGTCTGGAAATCATGGTAAGAATAAAGTATTGAACTCCAGTGTTGCCGAGAAAGAGGACAGAGGAAGTTACCTTAGCAGGGACAGTGCTAGTCCCTAGTAGGGGGCCTAATGTCATTGCAGTATAAGGACAAGGGACTAATCAGTTCCTAACACTGGGGTCAAGGTAAAATCCAGGCTGAACTAGCATTCTTTTCAGTCTATCATAGGTGGAGAGTATGAGGCCTGAGGCAGGGTGAGGCTGCCTGGGGGGACTTAAGTGGCTCCCGCTGGGTGGGAGGAGTAAGTCGAAGCTGTGCAGAGAAGCTAGCGGGTAATGCATGCTTGGCCTTGCATGCCCAAGCTGAATCTTAGTGAGTTGTTCTGCCAGAAGTTGCTAGCTTTCACACTTCCCATTTTCCTTGCATTGCTGAAAATATATTCTCCGCCAGATATAGATACCTATCAATAATGACTGATGGGTAGGTTATAATTGGGTGGGTTCAGCATAATTCTCCAACAGAACCCTCCATCTAATTTCATCTCTTTTTCAGTTCTGTTATTTTGTCCTGGGAAATCTTTCTCTATAGACAGGGCTCTCCCCAGTTCTGCACATGGGCATGATCTTGTGAATAACAGTGGACCTTTCTGGCAGGGAAAGAAATAAGGTTTGCCTGCCTGTCTGTTCCCAGGTGCTGTTTGCTTAGGAGGCTGACTGGGAGGTGCCTCCCTGGAGAGCTGCCATCTGTGGGCATGGGAGCCCCACCCTCCTGCGCTCTCACTTCTTGGGGAGTCATATTGCTAGAGGACTATTCGAACAGACTGCTTGCCAGAATTTAGACCCTTGTTGCTGACTCCAAATCTGGTGATCTAATTTCTGCATCACAGATTTTAAATATGGCTGTTCTCCAGATCTGTATGATTAAAATTCGAAATGCATACAAATATCATGTTAGTCAAGAGGATGAAGTTTTTTCTTTGAAAAATAAAAAGCAGATAAATCATGTATGTATCTTATGGTTGCAATAATAGCTACACTAATGTTTATGTCAAATTTCAAAGAAGAACAAATAACTTAGCAAATGGCGTGTAACAAAGAGTGTCCCAGTGTGAAATACAATAGGACTTGTTAGTTCAGAATGTCGGATACCTGGGGAAAATGGATTTTGAGTTATCTGGGATGAGCTGATCTGTTATTTCTTAAATAGTAGGAGAATAATAGTTGCTTTGAATTTAGCGTGCTTTAAAACCAATAACCTATAAAGTTTTACTTTGTGGGTGTAAAGTGTTAGCAATAAGACATTTTGGTGTATTTATGAACTTCAGTGCAACGGATCAATGTGTGTGTGTGTGTGTGTGTGTGTACACTATACCTGTGTGTTATGTGAATATGTTTGAGAAGGGGATTACTCTTCACTTAATTGGGTAATTAAATTGAGTCAAATCATAGAGCTCTATGCAGACTATGCAGACTCTATGCATTCTAAAGTGACCATTTTAAATTTAAAAACATCAACTTTGGAGATATTGTAAAACTTGTCTTATAGATTCATTTGATCTTGAATAATGGCATATGAGTGATTTATTTGCTCTGAGTCACATATTTAAGAAGGCCAAGCTTGTGAAATATTAAAAGAGAAAAATATCACCCTCACTTCCTTGTTGGGCATGATCTTGGCGATATAAGGCTGGCAGACAATATCTCCAACACTACTGTTAACATGTTCGGGAATGGACCCGTGTGGCAACCACATTTTTATTTTTTGTATTCACTAATCAGCACAGAAAGGAGAGGCTCTAGGTCATTCTCACTTGAAATGATACTTCATACGTATAATCTTTAGACAAAGGGCTGATATCCAGGATCTATAAAGGACTCCTCAAACTCAACACACACGAAATACATAATCAGGTCAAAAAATGGGCAGAAGACATGAGCAGACACTTCTCCAGTGAAGACATACAAATGGCTAACAGACACATGAAAAAATGTTCGTCATCACTAGCCATCAGGGAGAATAAAATCAAAACCACATTGAGATACCACCTTACACCAGTTAGAATGGCCAAAATTAGCAAGACAGGAAACAACGTGTGTTGGAGAGGATGTGGAGAAAGGGGAACCCTCTTACACTGTTGGTGGGAATGCAAACTGGTGCAGCCACTTTGGAGAACAGTGTGGAGATTCCTCAGGAAATTAAAAATAGATCTTCCCTATGACCCTGCAATTGCACTGTTGAGTATTTACCCCAAAGATACAGATGTAGTGAAAAGAAGGGCCGTCTGTACCCCAATGTTTATAACAGCAATGGCCACGGTCGCCAAACTGTGGAAAGAACCAAGATGCCCTTCAACGGATGAATGGATAAGGAAGATGTGGTCCATATACACTATGGAGTATTATGCCTCCATCAGAAAGGACGAATACCCAACTTTTGTAGCAACATGGACGGGACTGGAAGAGATTATGCTGAGTGAAATAAGTCAAACAGAGAAAGTCAAGTATCATATGGTTTCACTTATTGGTGGAGCATAACAAATAATATAGAGGACAAGGGTAGATGGAGAGGAGAAGGGAGTTGAGGGAAATTGGAAGGGGAGGTGAACCATGAGAGACTATGGACTCTGAAAAACAACCTGAGGGTTTTGAAGGGGTGGGGGTGGGAGGGTGGGGGAACCAGGTGGTGGGTATTAGGGAGGGTACAGATTGCATGGAGCACTGGGTGTGGTGAAAAAACAATGAATACTGTTACGCTGAAAATAAATAAAAAATTTAATTAAAAAAAATAAAAAATAAATAAAAAATTAAAAAAAGAAGAAAAAAAATCTTTAGGTCTATTCAGGATAACTGAATTTAGCTTGTCAATGGAATCTAAAGTTTGGCCCGGATAAACTTTGATGAGAAAATGCAATGGGTGTTTTTCTTCCCAGAGTTCCCCTGGATGCCTTTGGGTCCTACAGACTGGTTGATTATGTTATGTAAAAGGATTTTTGGGTTAGAATGCCAACTAAGGTGCACTGATTATCTTAGTAATGTTCTCAGTGCCTGTTCACAGATAACAGCTCATATCTTGGTCAAGAGGAAGCAGGGCCTATGCCCACCTGGGAAGGAGTTCTAGCACTGTACTTGTAACTTTCAATCAAGCTGGTGAAAAGCTTGACATTTTGTAAGATAGTCTTCGGCATATGCCTATAATATCCTTCGTATTTTAAAAGTTTAAAATAATTTTACTGTGCTATGTCCTGGAGTTCACCACCCTAGGTCACTTTTCCCAGTTATCACATGCTCTTTCAAACTTGAGATTCAAACTTCCTTTTATTGTAGGAAAATTATTTTTAAGCTATAAATTTAAATATAAGCTCCCTTCCTCCTTCCCTCCTTTCTTTCCTTCCTTCCTCTTTGATTTTTAGCCACTGAAAGGGGACTGGGGCTTTGGTAATGCCTTAAAGCATCTTGTTCATTCGATCATCATGTGTATTTCCTCATCCTCCTCACCCATCAACTCTTTTTTTTTCTTTAAAGATTTTATTTATTTATTTGACAAAGAGAGAGAGAGAGAACAAGCACAAGCAGGGGTGCTGGCAGGTAGGGGAGAAGCAGGCTCCTCCCTAAGCAAGGAGCCCGATGTGGGACTTGATCCCAGGACCCTGGGATCATGACCTGAGCCAAAGGCAAACGCTTAAGCAACTGAGCCACCTGGGCACCCCACCTGTCCACTCTTTAAATCCAATTCTGAATACTGTTGATTCCCTTCATAATCTACCAGAGCAGCCCACATTCTAAAGACAGTGTATAATTATAATTATAATTATAATCATTCTGCCTACAATGATCTACACTAATTCTAATATTGCCTTATACTTGAGGTACCTCCATGGCAGGGGATACATAGGGCCTCTGAGACTCAGATTTGATGCTCTGGATTAAAAATTATTTAATATGACCTCTAAAGCCATTCATCTGTGATAGAGCCATTCTTCTAGAAGACCTCGTCCTAAAAGGTCTAAGATCTTGCAAGACTGGACTGTGCTGCTCCTCTTCTCCATAGCTTTCATCATGTCTAGTAACATGGAGTGCCTTACTGCTGGCCAGAGCTGTGATGTAAATGCTTAACAGTGGGTTCTAAGAAAAACAGAACCAAAGCAAAAGCCTCCCAAATCTGAAATTTATAGCACTGGCCAACTTCTGTGGTATAGATACTCTCACTGTGACTGGTTTCAAGGTACCAATGTGACCTTACTGAACATGGAGTTGGGAAGAGATACTGACAGTTGGCTCTTGCAAGCAGGTGCATGAGCAGTGTGAGCCCACACTGGTCCTAGCTTCAAAGCTTCACTTTGAACCTCTGCTTTCCAGCTTCATGTGCTAAAGAGCTATGGAGGTTGAAGTGATTCAAACTCAGTTTCCCTAAATGCAATTCTCGAAAACCTGTCAGCTAGTGTGGAGGAAGCTGTATTCTGTTGTGTCTGTGTGGTGACATAGATGCAGAAATATTATATAGCAGAAAGGTAGCTATATACATTTCCCCAATTATTTTCAGCAACACGAGGCTAGGGTTAGTCTCAATTATTCTTGTCAGTCATATCTACTGGTTCGCAGTTGAGGAGGATTTTTGCTGCCTGGAAAACATTTGATGATGCCTAGAGAAGTTTGGGTTGTCATAATCGGGGAGAAGGTGCTACGGCATCTAGTGGTAAAGGTCAGAGATTTTTCTAACATCCTGTAGTGCACATGACAATCCCCACAACAAAGAGCTATCTGGACCCCAAATGTCAGTCATGCTGAGGTCACATGGACTTCTGGTCAGATCCAAGTACGCCAAGGAATTAGTGTATACTGCAGCCTTCCCTCCATTTCTTTTTGGAATTTGCAAAATTGTACCCCATATAAGGGACATTTAATCCAGAGATAGATTCAGTTCTATTACATCTTGCCATGGAATGTGGGCAAAATTTTACTGATGGAAATATTTGTGTACCAATAATCAGTACACCTTGGTTTAATTCTTTTACTGCTGTTGCCTGAAGCTCTGCCTGTAGTTGAACTGCTCAGGTCTAGTGGAGGTGCCAGAGATGCTTCCAGAAGGACGATGACCTAATTGCATGGGATATCCAGGTGGCTTTGGGCTCTGTGACCTTTGAGCAATTTCATTGCCTGACCTCAGTGTCCCTGCATCATCATCATCATCATCATCATCATCTTCTTCTTCTTTTTTAAAAAATTAACATATAATGTATTATTTGTTTCAGGGGTACAGATCTGTGATTCATCAGTCTTACACAATTCACAGTGTTCACCATAGCACATACCTGCCCCAGTGTCCATCACCCAGCCACCCCATCACTCCCCACCCCCTGTCCTCTAGCACCCTCAGTTTGTTTCCTGAGATTAAGTCTCTTACTGTTTGTCTCCCTCTCTGGTTTCATCTTGCTTCATTTTTCTCTCCCTTCCCCTATGATCCCCTGTCTTGTCTCTCAAATTTCTCATACCAGTGAGATCATATGATAATTGTCTTTCTCTGATAATTTTCTTACTTATTTTGCTTAGCATAAAACCCTCTAGCTCCATCCATGTCATTGCAAATGGCAAGATTTCATTTTTGATGGCCATATAATATTTCATTGTGTATATATACACAACATCTTTTTAATCCATTCATCTGTTGATGGACATCGAGGCTCTTTCCATAGTTTGGCTATTATAGACATTGTTGCTATAAACATTGGGGTGCATGTGCTCCTTCGGATCATTACATTTGTATCTCTGGGGTAAATACCCAGTAGTGCAATTACTGGGTCCTAGGATAGCTGTATTTTCAACTTTTTGAGGAACCTCCATACTGTTTTCCAGAGTGGCAGTACCAGCTTGCATTCCCACCAACAGTGTAGAAGGGTTCCCTGCATCTTCTTTAACCCCAGGATGACTCCCTGGGTTTTTATAGTTGGCCCTTATATGTTTGCTATGCCTGCATGGGAAAGAAATTTGGAGAAAGGGTTGCCACATTGCCATCTTTAGAGCAATAGCTAGCTTGTCAACATTGCGTATCATGTTACGGTCTCAGCCACTTTCTCTGTATCTTTGAAGTTTATGTAACTTATTACTTTGTATACACTTCCATTTGGGTAGGCTGCGTTAGAAGAGAGAACTTCCAAGGACCCTTAGATTGTTCAGGAGACTAGGACTGTAGAGACCCCTTGATTTCGTTTAGTAGTTCTCCTAATCTTAGCATTTAAGTATCTAGTCCTGCTTTTCTGTTCTGCAGAGTCACCAGAACCTAGCAGGCAAACCCCACTCTCTCCTGTAGTTTTTCTCACACCCAAAAGTCACAGCAAGTCTATACCATTTGAAAGATATTTAAGGCCCACAGTGAGGACCAGACCCAATGTTGAAAGGTTGAAATCTTCTCCTTTGAGACCAGGGACTAGCCAAGAGTGCCCACTCATATGACTCTTACTCAACATGGTGAAAGTCCTGGCTAGGGCCATCAGGCAAGAGAAGGAGGTAAGGGGATCCAAATTGGAATGGAAGAATTCACATGAGCTCTGATTGCAGATAAAACGATATTAAATGGAGACAATCTTAAAGACCCTACCAAAAAAATGGTTGGAACTAATCAGTTTGGTAAAGTTGCAGGAGATGAAATCAATATGCAAAAATCACTTCATTTTTGTGCGCTAGCCCCAAATTATCTGAAAAAGAAAGAAAATAATTCAAGTTACAGTAACATCAAAAATAATAAAATCCTTAGGAATAAATTTCAAGGAGAAGGATCTGTATCCTGAAAACTTTAAGACATTGATAAAAGAAATTAAAGAAGGCAAAAATTAATGGAAAGGGACCTTCTGTTCATGGATTGAAAGAATTAATATTGATCACATATTCTCACTGCCCAAAGTAATCTGTAGATTCAATGCAATTTCTACCAAGATTCTGATGATATTTTTGACAGAAATAGGAAAATGCCCCTAAAATTTGTTTGGAATTACAAAAGATCCTGAATAGCCAAAGCAGTCCTGAGGAAGAAGAGTGAAGCTGGAGGCTCTGCACTCCCTGATTTCAAACTATGTCGCAAAGCTGCAGTAATCAAAGTGGTATTATAGTAGCATAAAAAGAGATGCATTAACCATTGGAATAGAATGAAGAGCCCAGAAAGGAGCGCAGGCGTATGTGGTCAACTAATATTTAACAGGGAAACCAAGGGTACTCTATGGAGAAAAGATAGTCTCTGCAATAACTGGTTCTGGGTAAATTGGATATTCACATGCAAAAGAATGAAGCTGGACCCTTAGCTTACATCACACGCAAAAATCAATTTGAAGTGGATTAAAGACTTAAATGGAAAACCTGAAATGGTGAAATTCCTACAAAGAAACATAGGGAAAAACTGCTTGACACTGGTCTTTGCATTGGTTTTATGAATATGACACTCAAAGCACAAGCAACAAAAAGAAAAATTAACAAGTGGGACTACACCAAACTGAAAAGTTTCTGCACAGCAAAATAAATGATCAACGAAATGCAAAGGAAGCCTATTAAATTAGAGAAAATATTTGCAAACCACAAATCTGATAAGGCTCTAATATCCAAAACAGATTAAGTTTTAATGAAGAATCCAAACTCGTATGCATTATATTTGCAAGTAACTCATACAACTCAATAGTAAAAAATTTAAATAATCCAAATAAAAAAATAAATAAAAACCCAAATCCAAATAAAAAATTAGGCAAGGGACCTAAATAGACATTTTTCCAAAGCAGATATTCAAATGGCCAAGAGGTACATGAAGAGATGTTCAACATCACTGATCATTGGGGAAATGCAAATCAAAACTGCAGTGAAATACCACCTCATACCCGTTGGAATGACTAGTATCAAAAAGACAAAAAGTAGCAAGTACTTGTGAGAATGTAGAAAAAAGTGAACCCTGGTGCCCTGTTGGTGCCAGTGTAAACTGGTATGGTTTCTATGGAAAACAGAATGGAAGTTTCTCAAAAAATTAAAAATCGAAGTACCAGATGATCCAGCACTTTCACTTCTGGTTACATATCTGAAGGAAATGAA